>NW_020174275.1:351286-414026 GCF_003031525.2 Neophocaena asiaeorientalis asiaeorientalis
TTTTTTTTTTTTTTTTTTTTTTTTTTTTTTTTGTGGTACGCGGGCCTCTCCCACCGCGGAGCACAGGCTCCGGACGCGCAGGCTCAGCGGCCACGGCGCACGGGCCCAGCCGCTCCGCGGCACGTGGGATCCTCCCGGACCGGGGCACGAACCCGCGTCCCCTGCATCGGCAGGCGGACTCTCAACCACTGCGCCACCGGGGAAGCCCTCATTTGTAGTTTTAAATAGAAGCAGTGAATTTTGAACCAGTCTTTCTGATTGAAGCCTGGCTGCTCTAACAGATAGGACTCACTTACCTGAAGATCTTATTATTGGAAACATAGAGTAATAGAGCACCTGTGATCCTCCATTCGTAGAAATAGAGTTTCAAGGTTCAAAATTGCACAGAGATATAGGGATGTAATGAAAAGGAAAATATGCATGGGCCATCCTTTCTTTCAAAGTGTCCTCGAGGAGAGAGAACATATGAATTGTGCTCAGTGAAGCCACTGGGCTGGGATACAACAGCCTGACTCTTAAGTATGCTGTCAGAGCCTCGTAACGAGAGAGAAGATGAATGTGTACAATTGGAACTTACTGTGATGTGCAGTATTTGATGTGTGGTGGATAAAGGCAAGGGGGGAGTAGCAGGAGGTGGTGAGGAGGGGAGGGTTTGTCTGAAACTGTCCCATTGTCAGCATTTGTTGATACGTTAAATCAGATGATCTTTCTATGGTGACAGTATACCAGAAACAGTATCCTTTTTTTAAAAAATTTAATCTTTATTTTATATTGGAGTATAGTTGATTTACAATGTTATGTTAGTTTCAGGTGTACAGCAAAGTGAATCAGTTATACATATATCCATTCTTCTTCACATTCTTTTCCCATATAGGTTATTAAAGAATATTGAGTAGAGTTCCCTGTGTTATACAGTAGGTCCTTGTTGATTATCTATTTTATATATAGTACTGTGAACAGTATCTTTTAAGGGGTGAGAGTATTGGAGCTCACTCCCAATTGTTATCCTGAAGGAAGGCTTCCTTGTCTCCCTGTAAGAAGTCCAGCCTTACATTCCCTTTAAAGGCGGTTATTCTGGTTTTTGTTTTATTTTGTTTCTAAAAAGGGGAGTGGCTGGATTTTTCCGACTGTCCTTCGAGCGAGGAGATGCACGTTTTCAGTCTTCCTAGCTCTTTGGTACTGACTTGAGCCAAAAATGCATTTTTAAAAACACAGTATTAACCTTACCATACCTAGTTCATGCCTTTGTGACCACAAGTTGAGGTATTTCTTTTCTGCATAAGAAATCACTTTTGAGGCTTGGTTTCCTTCCCCAGGGACCCTGTAATATTGATTATTTTACTTCTACCCAGGATGTTACTACACCACAGGAAGCTGACACAGTGGGGAGGTGAAAGAAACTAGCCTATGATTCTGTTATCAAGGATATTTATTTCAAAAGTTCAGCAGGGTGGGCTTCCCTGGTAGCGCAGTGGTTGAGAGTCCGCCTGCCAATGCAGGGGACACGGGTTCGTGCCCCGGTCCGGAAAGATCCCACATGCCGCGGAGCAGCTGGGCCCGTGAGCCATGGCCGCTGAGCCTGCGCGTCTGGAGCCTGTGCTCCGCAACGGGAGAGGCCACAACAGTGAGAGGCCCATGTACCATAAAAGTTCAGCTGGGCATCTGAGACAGGAAGGGTACAATAAATTTTTAAAAAGTCTTTATTTCTGCCTTGGTGTTTACATTTATTTAAAATATTTGTAATGAAGGTAGTTCTATAAAGAATAATTAAGTATCCTTATACTTAAAAACCTTAATATAGATGTAGAATTATAACTAGCTCCTAATATGCTTATCTTAGAGAAAACAGTTGTATTGCCTATTGGAATTTTTCTTCACAGATCTATTTATGGACGGGACATAAAATATGATGCAAAGATGGCAAAAATTGATACTTGCTAAAGCTGGGTGGTAATTACATGGGTACTGGCTGTCTGTTTGAAGTAATTCAAAGTAAAATATTAAAAATAAATAGAATATCAATATATATTTCAGAGTATTTTAAAACGTTTTAGGGGGAAAAAGACGTTGCTCACTTGGGAGATTGGCTTCAAGATAGGAATCATTTGAGATTTTGGAATAATAGTTGTGCAAATTCCTTAGTAAATAGGAAATAGTGCTGGAGCTGATCAGTGAATGGAAATGAATAAATTATTACGTAACCAGTGTGTCACTGTGATTGAAATATGTTTTTTGGGGGATGGAAAATGATATTTCCTCTTGGAAAAAAACAAAGGTTGCTTTTATCCACTATATCCTGCTAGGTATAAAATTTAGTTGTGTATGGTTTGTAGTTTAAATACTTGAGCCCTATCTCATTCTCAGAGTAAATTACAGAGCCCACAAACCTGGAATAAACTGACGGTAACTAAAATGGTTGGCACAATGTTATCAGTGAAAGAATATTATAGAGGAAGCTTCTTGGATTTCCAACAATTAAATTCTGTTGATTTCTCACACTGCAATTTTTTTTTTTTTGCGGTACGCGGGCCTCTCACTGCTGTGGCCTCTCCCGTTGCGGAGCACAGGCTCCGGATGCACAGGCCCAGCGGCCATGGCTCACGGGCCCAGCTGCTCCGCGGCATGTGGGATCTTCCCGGACCGGGGCACGAACCCGTGTCCCCTGCATCGGCAGGCAGACTCTCAACCACTGCACCACCAGGGAAGCCCTCACACTGCATTTTGACTCCTTTTATGACATAGTCTCACTCTTTGATTTCCATGCCTTACTTCTTGATTGCAAATGATATAATTTTCTGAGATTTTGTTAATTTTAGTTACTTCTGCAATATCCTAACCCAAATTACAGATGTTTAGTCCATGTTTATCAACTTGTAATTTATTAGACTCCTTGGTCTTGGTTGCTTGATCACTGTTGAGACAACAGAATAAATGAGTAGCAGTCTGCATGTCTACCCTGCACTGTTTTGCAACGTGTGCCCACTTGGGCTAGCAAAAGCTAGGACTTGACATGACTCATTCCAGGAATTTTAGATAAGAGTATTCATCAGTGTCTATAAGGTTTTAAGTGTGTGTATTAAAATAGAGAGGAATGCTTTTGTGGATCCTCTAGATGGCAGAACAGTTACAACAAATATACCTCAGGAGCCTTTCCAAGAAGTATGGGGAGGGGAGAGCAAGGAGAGATGGGGCGCCAAGGGGACCTTCTAGCTAGCATGGCTCCAGGCTTTCTATCTCAACCCAACCAGGGGAGGTCTGCTTTTATATGCTTTATCTCGATGGTCTATCTGAGATCTTGTTTGAAAGAATGCAACACTGCTAAAAAATGATGGGATAAAGGTTAAAAAAAAAAAAAAACCTTGAGCTGTGCCCACCAACATCAAACCACAGATTTTTATGAGGACTAATGAATGCATTCGTCCACGTACCCTGAGCATCTCTAGAGATTGTAGCTGACTCCACCCCAACACGGATGCTGATGAATTCCAGAGTGATACTGGCCTGCTTCCACACTCTTCTTACCTTAATTTCTATCAGAGAGGATCAGGTACAGCATAGACTCTAGCCTTTGTCCCTGCTTTGAAAGAGATCACCATTGTTGGCATAGATTTGACAGATAAATCTGGTAATGTGGCTCTCAAACTCAGGAGACTAAACTTAGGTACCCACATAGATTCATTCCTCACACAGAGCACAGAATAAATGTGAGATCGTAAGTAGGCCACTTCCCCATTCTCATCTTTGAGTTGAAAGCTGATTGTAGCATTGCTTCAGTTTCTCTTGCAAAATGCTTATCCCAGTTCTCCTGTAATCACCTTTTAATAGCAAGATCAATTTCGGTCCCTTTGGACTATTGATGAAGTTCTAGACCACAGTATGGTATGGCAAGTGTGATTTCCATATGTCAAATACAGCAAAAGTGTAAGGGATAAATTTGCTATCCTGTGTTTGCATACCTCATAATATCACATAATATGCTTAACAGATCTGATCTCTTTGTAGCCATTATTTCTGTATGACTGCTCCAAAACATTCCTCACATTGAGACACTTCTGTATTTGTCTTAGTTGCTCATTACTAGTGAGTTGAAGCTAAGGTATATTTCAGGATCACTCTTCCTCTGCCTGTTTGAAATTGTACTTGAGAATGTATTAGGATACATTTGTACATTGACTTAACTATTGATTATCTAGTCCTGTGCTTATCTTGGGAATAGACATATTAATGAGATGAGGCCCTCACCCAGGAGGGTGCAGAGTTTAACAGGCAAGATAAGTATATAAATAGATATTCAATGCAGTCTAACAAGATGTTACAAAAGAGGTGTTACCAAAATGCTATGGAAGTTTCTAGGCATGAAAACTCTTCTGTAGGTATTACCACAAACTACCCAGAAATTACTGCATGCAGAGGACTGTGTCCTTGCAACACATATGAAGGAAAACATGCAGTCGATGAAGGATTAAATATTAGAGCGGTAGCATGTTAAGTACTAAGCCCGATAGGTTTCGATTGTGCATCAACCAGCATATTTAGATGATTGCACCAAGAAAATTCTATAAACAGCTAAAGATTTTTATTGGGATAACTGAACTGGAAGCTGTCTTTGACTTGCTACTTGAAGAACATTATTCAACGCTACATTCCTATAATGACAATCAGTAAATGGGAAACCCATGTGTTCTGATGATGACAACATGTGACATCGTACTACGAGTCTATAGAAGTGGTCTATAAAATTTGGTCTGGGTTATTGAGCTATTTCACTAATACCTTCAATACCATATGAAAAGTGGAGAATGACAGGATCTTCCGACAGCTGTTGAATAATAAAGTGGTAGTAATTAACCAGTGTGTGGGACTGGAAGAATGCTTTAGGAATTCTCTAACACAGTACTGTGTCAAGCAAACTCAGTAACTGTAGATGGCAAGTCCTCAGGTTGGCTTCTAGTAATTCATGGAGTTGTTATTTTTTGTGAGTAATGTGATCGTGACACAGACTCTGAGTTCAGGAGGCTAAGACACGAAGGACTGATGTTGAATTGGGGCTACTGCAACTAATCAGAGGATAAACTGCACATGTGCTCACTGTGGAAGGATTGGTGGCTCTGTCCTTTGCAGTGAGAGCTGCATAAAGGACGATAAAAAGAGGAGAGACGGTCTATGTATGTTTATGTGTTTGTAAGAGGGGTCTCATTTTGTCTCCTTTGTTGAACTCTAACTTCCAAATTATTTTTTGCAAATTTTTGTTGAAGACTTTTATAGAACACACTAGGTTTGCTTATTAAAGACGTTCCTCTTTTATGAATTCGTGTTTTCTCACAAGGATGTTCACCAGCTTTCTCCTCACCCCCCCCCGCCATGTTACAGTACTATGTATGTACCTCACACTAATTAATTATGTCATGGGATCACTTTGTAACCCATATCTAGGGGTCTCTTTCTCATTCAGAGATTCTTTCCCGTTTTGAGTGTATTGATAATTTTCTCAGTTTCCTGAGCGGCGTCAGTGTTTGTTTGAACCAGGGTGGAGTTGCGCACCCACCCCTCACTCTACGTGTCCCTCTTCCTTTATTGTCTGGTTGCTTGCTGGTACTTTCCTCCCTCCCATTTTATCATTATCTGTGAGTTTTATTAACATGACATTAACTCCTCCTTTTAAATTAATAATGAAGTAAACTGTGAAATGGTACTTTTATCTTTAATGGCTGATGCTGTAAAAGTGACAAATGCAACGCAAGCATCTTTCCCTAACTTGGCTCCTGTCATGCATCTCAGTAGTGTGTCTGTGACGGGACTTGAAATGATAGCGCTCACATCTCTTGCAGCTCATTCACACTGTAAGCATATAATCATCGGTTTGCTATCACAGCCACTTCCCCAGCTCAGACTGTGATGTCACAAACCAAAGATGATTTCCTCTCAGTAGGATGGTTCCATGATGAACCATCAGCCCTATTCAAATTTGGTCACTTCATGAAGAAAAATTAACCATAATAAAGATCAAAGATACCGGCTATTTGAAATACCCTGTTGAATTAAGCTTGAAAAACTTTTCCATGATACTGGAATGAAGGAAATTCTTTCAAAATTCTAAGGAAAAATTTGAGAGTTATAATAATGCAGATATCAGTAAATATTTATGGAATTAAAAATATTATGCAGTGCTGGTCCCTTTAAATGTTAACACTTAAAAATAACTTATAGGTATGGTTCTTATTTTCTATGCAAAATTATGTGGCTTGCTATTTCAGACAAAGATGACATATCAATCTGAAAAGAGTCAGCAAAGACACAAAATGGATGTACTTTATTTTGACCTATACACCTACTTTTATATTCTCATGGTTTAAATAAAAAGTACAGCTTTTGGATGATTTAAAAAGAGCAGAAGCTAAAAATACAGTACTAAATATCATTGCAAGGATTTGGTAGCCAAAATATTTGCTCCATTTCTATGAAAGAATCCATTAATACAAAATTATATTACTTTTATACTATAATACTTTTTATATCATGTGTGCATGAAAAACATTCCAAATTACAGAAACAATTAGACAGTCATTGAATACTTCCCAAGATGTTCAAAATCTCTTTAATTGTTAAATCTATCAACACACAACACAGAAACTCTCATAAATAAACCGAGTCTTCAGGTATCAAACCCAATCTTCTAGCCTAAAATTCCTTATCCGTTTGTACCCATGAGATGCTAAAGTTGAAGCAGTTTTCAACTTGAATCATTGATAAATGATGTGTTAAAAATTAGCTTATGTTTTTATTCTTTACTTTTTCACTTAAAATGAAGAAACTGTAGATTGGGCTAATTTGGAATAAATTGCTATAGAGTTTTTTGTTTTGAAAGCTGTTATTTAAAACTCAATAATCATTATTCAGAATGGGTTATTATAGAGAAATAGCTTGATTTAGATAGGAAAGAAAAATGAAGATTCACTGGGACTGATGCTAACCAGGGCTAAAGTGGAGGTGGGTTTGCTCATCCATTGTCTTTAGAAGATAAATCTTAGAAGCAAAGTCCCTGAACTGGTGGGACGTGGGTCTCCTTGTACATTACAATGAGTAAATAAAATCCAGAAGACTTGAGGAATGTAATTTTATACCCCCTTCAATTCTATTTATTGGAAGCAAATTGTTTGAGTATAATATTGTTAACCTGTTATTTTTGCCTAAGTTAAACAATTCTTTGAGTTGAAATAGTTTTTTAACTTAAAAAATATATGCATATTTTCAAAGCATGTCAGTTTGCAAAATATAATGAGGAAAAAGATGAATTCTTAAGGGTTCAGGTACATGTCAGTATAGTTAAAGAATACTTTTAGTTAGGGCTGGTATACAAAGTATTTTGAAATTTTTAAATAAACATTTTTGTCTGCAACAAATTGATACACTACAGTATTACTGCTTGTATTTGAATTACTGCTTTCCTTTACTGGAAAATGATGGGTGAATTTCTGTAATGAATTCTGACGCCCAAGATTGATGACATTTAAGGTTATTTATAGACTCTCTTGAAAAGAGTGATGAGATCATGTAATTTACTCTATTAATTAAATTTTGAAAAAAAGAAAGAATTCAGTGAAATGGAAGAATTTCAGATTTATTAGGCAAGTACTGAATAATTACTTTAGATAAATTTCCTTATATTATCAGAAGATCTCTACAGTTAGGTGTGACTTGCTTTTATTGTTTCACTTATCTCCTGTCTTCTAAGATAATAGAAGCATATTATTTGTAGGGCTTCTTTATGAGAAAATTAAGCTTTGAACTTTTCCTATTGAAGTTAACTAATATGGTTGAATTTTTGCTAAAAATCTATGTAGGGAACTCAGATTCTGGCAAATCCTTTTCTTTTTTTTAGACATAAGATAGTCTCTCTGAAAGTCTCATTATGGAGTGATTTCTAGGGAATTTCTAAAAGCCACTGTACCCTTTAAAATTCTTTGATGGTTTCAGTAGTTCTTTGCATTTTACGGTTTGGGCCATTTGATCTGAGTTAAAGCTCTTGAAGCATTAAGATACCATTTTTTTTTGTTCTGTTGTTAAATCAGAAAAATGTCCTCATTTATAAATGTTATGAAAATATGCCCAGAACCTTAGGGTATTTTAGCTCCATTCTACTGAAGTGCTTGCTATACCTTAGTTTACTAGAGATTGTTTTTCTTGAGTGTGAATGAGAATGACATCACAGGGTTTTTTTTTTTTTTTTTTGGCTAATGATAAAAACCAGTCATTGAGCTTTGTTCTTTTGCATCAATAGAAATAATATTAAAAACAATCATTTTTCTTTGTTTTACCAAGTGCCCTGGGAAACAAATTACATTTGAATGTGTTTGGTAAATAGCATCTGAATGGCTCTTCTGCCCCATTCAGGGCTCTCTTTGTGCATCTTTTCCCCAAGCTATTAAATAAAACAAAACTGGGAGTTTTAAGACGAAGACAAAGATGGGACAAATCTATTGAAAAACGAATGGAATTTTTGGAGTGTTTTCTTACCTAGTTATGGATGATTAGTTTATGAGCATAAGTAAAAACAAGTGTTTACCTTAAAAGGCTTAAATCTGCACAGAGCTCAAGGGAGGGTCACATGAAATTCAAATCTAGCTCATTCACAGCATCAGCAGGTTTAGTTTCAGTGGTTGAGACATAAATTAATGTTATAAAATTAAATCTTACCTGGCAGTGGTTTGTTTGAAGCTCAGTCATTTGAACTCCGGCTGGAAATAGTAAGCTTCGATACCTGAAATGCTGTCTCTACGTCCTTTCGTGTTCTTTTACCACTGTGTTTTTCTTTCCTGCAGTCTATACCTGTATTCCTGGTAATCTTGGAGCATTAGTTAGGACAGCATGCAATAATAGATGAAGCTTCCTTTTGGATAAGATTATAGAACTAGAAGGGTGAATTTTGCGTTTCTCTATCTGATGACAGCCGTCGATCTGACCGCAGACAACTTGAGTGTTCAGAACTTACTAAAAATTCATTGACTGTTTCAGCAGTTGAGAAATCCTGGGTCTTTCTATAGACGTTTTACCTTCTGCAAAAGTTCTGTCCGTATTTCAGAATTACACATGCTCCTGAATCAAGTTGCCTTAAAAAATTGTCTGGACTAGAAGCGTGGATGTTCTCTTGCATTCTCTTGCTTTCCTTGTTTTTCCCTTTACCAACTTTTCAGTCCGTGAGCTTCCTTTCTGTAGAGGTTGAAGGGATTTCTTCTGTCCTTGTGTTTCTGTAACACATAGTTCTGTTCCACTGTTCTGTGAATAGTGAGTGGAAAATCCAAAAGGAGGCACGGCTTTATCGTAATCTCCGGACACTGAGCACACTTGGCATGAATGAAGAGCTGATATGAGCTATTCAAACCAAGCAGCAAACTGATGGGATGACGCTTTCATAACATAATAAACCCATTAATTAATTCTCCTGATGGACAGCAGTATGCCCTGAAAGGAGAAAAGGAAGGAGCAGATGATCACATTCGGTTTAATAGGTGCTCTCTGAGCAGCTTGTCATTGAGAAGTGAGTCCAGGAAAAGCTGCAGCTTTGGAATGTGATCAGGTAGAGCGGGCAAGAGTTGTTTTGACAGACAGTTAAGTGACGTATTTTGGGAGGAAAAAAAGAGCTGAGCACAGAGGTAGCTGGAATAAGGTTCCAAAACGCTTTTGAAAATGTTCATTTTTCCCTCTTATTTCTTTTGGCTGCAAGAAAGTAATCTGTATTTTACCTCTGCATTATTTGCAGGGATTTTGCTGAGCTGTTTTCTCATGATATAGCTTTCCCTAAAGAAGGAAAACAATTTTTAAAAAGTCTTTGAGATAGAAAAGTATATTGTGAGTTTAAAAAATTCGTAACAGGGAAAAGGCTACTTTTTTGTGAAAGATGTGTAAAAAAAAAAATTGTAAGCTGTGTTCTGACATAAATCTGAGGGTAAGCAGAGAAAAGGCTGCTTTTTAAAAAATGTATTTTTATGTTTTTGTTTGTGTTTTATTAGGCACATGTATTTTGTTGCTTTGGAATAAAGCATCACTTGACATTTAGCAGGGTCTTCCTTTTAAGAAGTTCTTAAACTAGAGGGAATCTTGAGTAGTTGTATAAATGAATAGATCTAAAAATGTCAATTTCATAATTTTTTACTTCATTTTTGAAATATCACAAGATGATGTTTTTCCCCTACCTGTTCATAGAGTCCTTTAAGGAGGGTTTCTGGGCAATAGAATGCTTTTAAATGTTTTTTTAAAAAAGTATTATGAGAAATTTCAAATTTATACAAAACTACAAAAAATAATATATGAACTTCCATAAACCTATTACCCAGATTCAATAAGTACCAAGATTTTTGCCACATTAGCTCTGTTTTTTCCCGTAGCTGAAATATTTTAAAGCAAACCTCATTTCACCCCTGCATACTTCAGTATGTATATGTTTAAAGCATTAACACTTTTTCACATGACTACTGTGCCATTATCACACTTAACAATAATGATAATTAATAATTAACAAAGGGGTTAATTGTAATAATCATTTGGGGTCCTATAATATCCAGACTATTTAAGATTTCCCATGTGTCCTAAACTGTCTCTTTACATAGGTTTTTTTTTTTGAATTGGGATCTAGACAAAGTCCACACATTTAGTTGTTAGGCATCAGAATTTTAAACTCTGACTAAGATGATCACATATGAGGAAGAGGTAAAATTTAATTTTACTGTGGTATTCTACACACATCCATAATATGAATATCTACAGAGAACATATCTCTAGAATATTTTCTCGAATATTTTTCCACTTAACATTATGCATGATACCAAACAAGGAATGTAATTTTATACGGTAACGATTGGCCATCCGTTAGGTTCATTGCTTTCTATAAGTTTTGGTTTTGACTTGTTCTGGAGTATGTATTGATAATGCAGGATTCTGCCCAAGCTGTTGAGCCTACCATTTGGGCTGGGCAAATTCAATCCAATGCATTCCAGTCAGTTCTGCTTTATTGCTGAAAAAGACCATCTTGCTTGTTTACCTTATCAAACACAGTAGAACATTGGGATAATAAACACTCCAAGTTTAAAGCCATTGATTATTAAGCCACTTTCAACATTTGAATGTGACCTAAGTTCCATGAAGATCTAAAAAGAGAGACGTAAGAATCAGATGGGGTCATTGTGTTCATGAGGACCAATGACTGTGATACTGTATAATTACATAATATCCATAATAGTGTATAATTTTATAAATTACTGTATAATTGTTTCCAATAATAGCAGTTTTTCTCCTATGAATTTTTATTTTCCTGTGATATTTGAACTCCCAGCTCCTTTCTGAAAAAGCAGAGCATTTGGCTGCCTACTTAACTTTCTCAGGGGTGCAACAACATGAGGTCCTTGAATAACTTGTGTGCTGCCTTCTCCCCTGTTGAAATTCATTCTTCATTCTCATCCCGATTCTCTCTCTCCCTCTCCATCTTCCAGGTTGGCTAGATAAATGAGAATGGGGAAGATGAAATATGGGGGGGGGGTCACTAAAAGGGCATGGATGGAAATTATACTCAGGTTCAGAGCCAGTGCTGAGGACCATGCTCCCATTTCTCTGGAGGCTGTAGAATTCTGCTCTCCCAAGTTGTCCATGGATGGTACAACCCTGGCTGTATCTCCTGTCCCATGTCATGTTATGGCATGATTGTTTGTGTAACACTTCTTTATGTTGTCAAATTATGCCTAACGAGGTTTATATGTGTTTATTATCTACATATGTGAAAGCCTGATAATAGTTAATGACTATGACCATTTTATACACGTAAATGGAATAGAAAAAATGAGCCAAAATGCTTCTTTCAGTAGGATGGACTTTCTGCTTTGAAGCCAGGCGTTGTCGCTGTGAAAAATATTGTTCGGGGATCTAATGGGTTGAGCGGCTAGTTGGGTGAATGGCTTGTTCTCCTCACGTCCACCTCCATAGGAAGAGGAGGGAAAGTCTCAGGGAGATGGATTTTATGTTCTCTTTGATGCATGTGATAAAGCACAATTTTCTTTTGTTCAGGTGTTTCAACTTCCATCTTCCTTTTTTTTTTTTTTTTTTTTTTTTTTTTTGCGGTACGCGGGCCTCTCACTGTTGTGGCCTCTCCCGTTGCGGAGCACAGGCTCCGGATGCGCAGGCTCAGCGGCCATGGCTCACGGGGCCAGCCACTCCGCGGCATGTGGGATCTTCCCGGACCCGGGCACGAACCCGCGTCCCCCGTATCGGCAGGCGGACTCCCAACCACTGCGCCACCAGGGAAGCCCCCTGTCTTCCATTTTGCAACTCCCTTTATTCTCTAAATTTAAGTTAATCTGAACTCACCCATTTCCACTATAAAACTGACCAAAGAAATTCAGAAGTTTCATAGTCTTCATAGATTTTTAAAGAGCTTCATGTATAATAAGATAAACGACTTTTCCCTACAAAGTTCTTTCTTGCAAGAATGTTTTGTCCATACCAAGAAGTATGCTCACAGCTGTTTCTGAGTCTTTGCAAAATCATAACTGCTTTTATAAAGGAAAAATAAAAAAAATAGCCCCTTCTTTATGTTCTCCAGTTCTTAGATGAATAGGATTTGTGTTTCAGGACTGCTTCTGTGGCAACTACTTATTTTTAGGGCATTTAAAATATCCATAATCTCAATCAAGTGTCATTATTTTTCAGTTATTAAGAAAGAAAAAAGTTGCATTTTAAGAGTATTGTAGAATCATGCAAATTCTTTCTAAAATATGCTTTTTTTGGTTGCTCTTGTTAAAGACATCAAATCTTTGTTGGCTTACATGGGTCATTCTAGGTCACTTTAGCCCATTAATTGTAATAATTAACATATTTGATTCCTTCCTAGGTACATGACACAATTCTAGATTCTTTGAGTGTGTAATAATCTACTTTTTGTAGCTTTGGGGCAGAGACTGTTATCAATCATATTTTATAAAGGAGGAAATTGAGATACAGAGGGGCTAAGTAACTTGCGCAATTTGACCCAACTAGTAAGATGTTGAACTGTGGTATGAATCCAGTAGGATGCCCTACTAAGGAAAAAGATAATGGAGACTTTTCCTTTACATGTGAGACTCCCAGTATAGTTTTGACAGTGGTGTGTCTCCAGCATAATCAACACTTTACCAAAATGAGGTCTGCAGTTACTCTGAGATCCCAGATGACTGGCAGATGACCCTAAGAATTGACTGTTCTTGAGAAAAGGACAGTGAATTTAATATAGAATGAATGTTGCCTTTCTAGCTTCCCTGCTTAACATTTATAAAGGGGTGATTTTTTCCTTCTAAAATTATTCATTTTATTCTTTTATGGGCTCTCAAATAGTAGTATGTTTTAGAATACCACTCACATTTAATTAAAAAATTTTTAAATTGAGTGTGGTGCTACGAGGGGATATGAACTAGACTTGTACTTTATAATAAAATTGATAGGAAACAAGTCTTCATATGTGTCACATTCAGATAAACTGATTGCAATTTTATCTTCTTTGGATTTGTTTTATGTTTCACTTTTAAACTTCTTTAGTTCATTACTCTACCATAGCACTTACTTGTTTCTCTTATCTTGGGCTTTAACCTGTGTCCTGGTGTTTGGCCCTTTCCATCCAATCTGTCCTCCTTCAGATTTTGACTTCTCCTAGTGACCTGCAGACAACCCCTAGAGGTCTCCAGACCACAATTTAGAAGGCTTATTTTACAGGCACACCCCAGTGAGTGGGATAGATATGTTCCTGGGGAGATTGGTTACTAATATTTCTCATTAAATATTTATTAAGTGCCTCTAATGTTCCAGGTCCTAGACTAGGCTATGTTCTGGGAGTAGATTAAAAAAAAAAGAAAGAAAAAGGTAAGAACCTTGAGAACCCTGCAGCCCAGTAGGGACACTAAAGTGAACACATGGTCCCAAAACCGAATGTTAGGTATGGCCACATCATATGCTTTTAGATCCCAGTTACTGGGGCCCTTCAGATTTCCAGGTTTATTAGAGCTCTTCTAATACTCTTGAACTTCTCTGTAGCTCTTCATCTATTGTGAGATCACTTCTGCTTTCTCAATGAGCTCTGATACTGCATCTTCATCAGTCTGGCAAGGAGCCATTCTCTGGAGCAAACTGGATTATTTGGGATAGGCTCTGTTTTTTGTTTTTGATGCCCTTCTCAGTGGCTCTAGGCCTCTAGTCTTTAGGGAATCACTTCATACAAGAGTCAGCCTCTCCAATCCCAGGGAACAAGGTAATCCCCACAATTTGGGATCTTCCATTTCCATTTTGCTTTATACCAGAGACATGTTTTTTAGAAAGCGTCTGTGTCCCGTTTGCCTTTCGCTGTGTTAGGAGTGGTCTCCTAGTGACATGCTCATAGACTTATTCTGAGTGATCCATGAAGAGTACCCAGCACAGTGCCTCACATAGATGGCAAATGCTCAATAAATGTCAGCAGTTATGATTATGGAATTTAGTTTAATTTTAGTGTTGGAAGAACTTCAGAGATAATTTATTCTAACCACCCATTTTACACAGTAAGTTTTAATGTTCTTTTTCAGATGGGCCGTTTAACTGGAATTGTTATCTTTAGTGCTATCCATTCCAAAGTAGGAAGGCCAAAATTTTGATTTGGTCATTATCAGCTTAATGATTACATTATTTCATAGGAGTTTTTTTGTGGATAAATATTTTGAAGTAAATGGCAATTGTGTGTTTTAAAAGAAATTAAGGGTGAAATTGGGAAAGCACTAAACATTTCTACATAAACAGTGATGGTATAGGAAACCTGGCAATTTGTTAGTCTTCTATCTGTAACAAAAGTTCCAGAGGGAATTCTGAAAATTATAGATTAGTAACTTTCTGGAGGGTTGATATTTATTTATGTATTTATTTACTTATTTAATTTTTATTGGAGTATAGTTGATTTACAATGTGTTACTTTCTGCTGTGCAGCAAAGTGAGTCAGTTACACATATACATATATCCACTCTTTTTCTAGATTCTTTTCCCATATAGGTCATTATGGAGTACTGAGTAGAGTTCCCTGTGCTATACAGTAGGTTCTTATTAGTTACCTATTTTATATACAGTAGTGTGTATATGTCAGTCCCAATCTCTCAATTTATCCCTCCCCCCACCTTTCCCCCTTGTAACCATAAGTTTGTTTTGATAGATCCGTTTTTTTTTTAAATATAGAATTGTGCAGCCACTTTATTTATCTTCATTTATTTATTTATTTTTGGCTACATTGGGTCTTTGTTGCTGCGCGCAGGCTTTCTTTAGTTGCAGCGAGCGGGGGCTACTCTTCGTTGCGGTGTGCGGGCTTCTCATTGTGATGGCTTCTCTTGTTGCAGAACCTGGGCTCTAGGCACGCGGGCTTCAGTAGTTGTGGTACGCGGGCTCAGTAGTTGCGGCACATGGGCTTAGTTGCTCCGTGGCACGTGGGATCTTCCCGGACCACGGCTTGAACCCGTGTCCCCTGCATTGGCATGCAGATTCTTAACCACTGTGCCACCAGGGAAGCCCGGTAGATCTATTTTTAAAAGTGTAGAATCCTTGAATACTTAGGTGAGCAATTATTGAAGCAAAGGTAGCTTAGTTTCAGAAATAAATAACTATATGAATGAATAGAAACGGGGGTTATATTTTAGATTTAAAAATATATTTTGACAAAGTATATACCTTAAAATCTATTTTAAAAAGCTTAGTAAATAGCTAAACACTTAAGTAACCTTGGGGACCTTTAAGTGGATAGCCCAGTTGTCTGAGCCAGCAAGAGAACTGTAGGAATACACATCAGTTCTTAGAATGCAAGAGCTTTGGGGATCGTCTAGAAGTTGAGACAGTTTTCATTTAACATTTTTATAGATTATTTGAAAGACAGAGGATAGGAGGAAAGCCCCAAGATTAGGTAGTAGTATATAAATCTGTTAGGGATAAATTCTAGACTAGAGCTCTATGAGTGGGAAGTGGTAGATACATTTTACTGTGGGCATGAGTAAGTAAAAATAATATTGATGACAGCTATGTAATGATAGGCCATAAGATAAGGAGGGAGTTATAGGAAGTTATAGGAAGGTTTCAGTCATTCCATGATTTGCCATGTTTTTATTTTTTTTTTTATTTGGTTGCACCAGGTCTTGCGGCAGGCAGGCTCCTTGGTTGTGGCTCACTGGCTCTTTGGTTGAGACAGGCGGGCTTCTTAGTTGCAGCTCACCAGCTCCTTACTTGCGGCCTGCAAACTTTTAGTTGCAGGATGCATGTGGGATCTAGTTCCCTGACCAGGGATTGGACCCGGGCCCCCTGCAATGGGAGTGCAGACTCCTATCCACTGCGCCACCAGGGAAGTCCTCTTGCCATATTTTTAAAAGATCTGAGTCCTATGTGGCATCGTAAGAAATGAAGAGATTGGTAGACTAGTAAGGAGATGATTGTGATGACCTAGGCAAAATATGATGGTTCCTATCTTAGCTTAGGCTGCTGTAACAAAATACCATAGACTGGTGTCTTTTTAAAAATTAAGTAGGGCTTCCCTGGTGGTGCAGTGGTTGAGAGTCCGCCTGCCGATGCAGGGGACACGGGTTCGTGCCCTGGTCCGGGAAGATCCCACATGCCGCGGAGCGGCTGGGCCCGTGAGTCATGGCCGCTGAGCCTGCGCGTCCGGAGCCTGTGCTCCACAACGGGAGAGGCCACACCAGTGAGAGGCCCACATACTGCCAAAAAAAAAAACAAAAAACAAAAGAAAAAACGAAAAACGTAAAGCATTTATTAGAAATGCTTAATCCAAGTTTAATAAATCTGTAATTCACTAGTATGTATTCTTTAAAATTGAAGTATAGTTGATTTGCAATGTGTTGATTTCTGCTGTGTAGCAAAGTGATTCAGTTATACATTCTTTTAAAAATTCTCTTCCATTATGGTTTATCACAGGATATTGAATATAGTTCCCTGTGCTATATAGTAGGACTTTGCTGTTTATCCATTCTATATATTGTAGTTTGCATCTGCTAATCCCTAACTTTCGATCCACCCCTCCCCCACCCTCTGTCCCTCTTGGCAACCACGAGGCTGTTCTCTGTCTGTGAGTTTGTTTCTGTTTTGTAGGTAGGTTCATTTGTGTCATATTTTCGATTCCACATATAAGTGATAGCATACGGTATTTGTCTTTCTCTGTCTGACTTACTTCACTTAGTATGATAAGTCCATCCATGTTGCTGCAAATGGCATTATGTCATTTTTTATGGCTGAGTAGTATTCCATTGTATATATACAATCACATCTTCTTTATCCTTTCAGTGGACATTTTTGTTGTTTCCGTGCATAGGCTGGTGTCTTAATCAACAGGTGTTTGTTTCTCACTGTCCCAGAGGCTGGAAAGTCCAAGTTCAGAGCACCAGCATGGTCAGGTTCTGGTGAGGGCCTCCTTCCTGCCTCGCAGATGGCTCCCTTCTTTCGGTATCCTCACATAGCCAAGAAAGGAAGCTCTGTTTTCCCTTCGTCTTCTTATAAGGGCACTAATCCCATCATGGGAGCTCTACTCTTGTGACCTCATCTGAACATAATTACCCCCCAAAGACCCCACCTCCTAGTGTCATCACATTGGGGATTAGGGATTCAACATATGGATTTAGGGGCACACAGACAGTCCATAGCAGTTCCTTAGACTAAGGTAATAACAGTGGAAAAGGAAAGAAGTGGACAGATTAAAGGAATATTTTGCAAGTATGAAAGATGGAAGTTGCTGATGAATTGGGGAGTGCTGGAGAGTGAAGTGATGGAGATGTGAACGTTGACAATGACTCTCCGTAGTCTGGCTTGAGTAACTGTGGATGGAGATGCCACTTGCTGAAACTGGGGAAGCTCCCTGAGGAGGAGCTTTGGGAGGGGAAAGATCACTAGAGAAAATACTGAACAAGCTGGGCTGTGGATCCTGGTAAGGCTTACCTTCTTAGTTACTTGGGGCATGTGAAAGAATACAATCTTTATAGGCAGGGGTCAACATACTCTTATATGTAATCTTTGTAATAGGCCTTTTTCTCTGTTTTAAATGGTGGTTTCAGCTTCACTTTGTTTTCTCTTGTCTCCATTATTTACATGTAACACATACTCATCATAACTTCTCTCCATGCGGGTATTCCAGGGAGGTAGGAAAGGAGTGGATAAATTAATCTCTCTGTATGGGGTATGGTTTGAAAAAGTCACTCTAGGAGAAAATATGCCCGTGCATATTTCCATTCCCACCCCTACCTGGTTGAGTATAATTAAAAAAAAATTCTTCTATGAATGGTTTTCGACATGTCCAGATTTCTTTAACGTTTTTTTGGTTTCTTGGTCGCACTGGCTCATAGGCAGAAAGGGCTCTCCTCAGATGGTCCAGACACCTCATTTTCTAGATAAGAATGCTGAGCATCTGAGAGGTTGGCACTTACCCAAGGATGCAGATCTTGCAGCTGGTCAACAGTAGATATATTAGAACAGTAGAACCTCAAGAATCAGAATCCCAGCCTATAATTCTTTCCATGAGACATACCATTTACTTCTCAATTTTCTCTCGTAGGAGAAATTCTCATGAATAATAAGAGAAGTGAAATATGTTTTATAAGAAATATGTTTGATGAAGTAAAATGTTCTGTAGAGATTTCCTATTTATTATTCGATAGGATTGATACTTTAGTCCTCAGTTGAACAGTTTAGCGCCTAAAATATCTGGATCATTGTGCAAGGGTGACTAAGGATAAACTGTTCCCAGGCAGCTGACGTGGAGTGAGGGAGACAAGCATACAAACGAACAATGTTGTCCTTAGTGTGACAGTGACTAAAGTGGCTATAGAATAGTCAATAACATGGGGCTTACACGCAGGAGGAAACAGTGTTACCTGGAGAGATTAGGGAGGTTTTCTAGAGGAGGTGTGTCGGGGGTAGACGTTGGCTCGGTGCTCTTTGAACCCCTCCGGAAGAATCAGTTTTAAGAAGTTCATTTTATTCTTCCTGTTTATCGCGAAACATTAACAAGAGGCTTGTTGTGTGCTAAGTGGAGAATTAGTTTGAGATAATATGTGTAAAACATTTAAAATAATAGGAGTGGCAGCAATCTGAGACACACACACAGACACTCTCTTCCTCTTTTTAACCCAAGTATTCTAGTTGCCATAACAACCTGATTATGGGAGTGCATTTGCTAGTATGGTTGAGGTTGTGTCAGCAGATCCATTATAAGCTGCAGTTTTCAGGATTTTAAAATTCAATGTCATATTCACCGACGTGAATATAAAATCCCATCCATTGGTTTTATTTTCTTATCTAGTTGAGTACCCAAAAGTCATTCTCCTCTCCCCTCTTGCTGACAAAGTCCATATATACAGTGTCTAGGATTCTGCTTTTGTTTGTGAATATTTTACTGCTCAAAGAAATCTCCATATCTGATCAAGTTCTCTTATCTTACAATGAGGAAATTGAGGCTCTGAAAGGTTAAATGACTTACCTGGGGGCAAATAATTCAACAGGGATTTACTAGTTAATACACACAGCAGTGATGGTGTTGGAGTTCAACAGTGTTTGTGCTTAGTGATCTCCTTGATCTTTGGTTAAATCTCACGACATGCCTTTAATTTATCTAACTATGTGTCTGTCTATATTTGATGTGTGTCCTTTTTCGTATAACAGCATTCTTTTGTCATACACTGCATTGCAGACATTTGTTTATATGTCTGTTCAATCTCCACTGAAAGAGCTTCTCAAAGGTGGACACCAGGCTTTACGCATGTCTCCAGCATTTGCTGGGAGAGGTCAGCTCAGCCTCTTCTTCCCTCTTGCCTTGACTCACGTTTCCTTGGCTTCTGGTCTTCCTTGTTGCCTATTCCTCGTTCTTAGACCTGGTGACCTGTTACTGGTTTGTTGTAGTTTGACTCCTAGCACTCTCCTCTCACTAGAGAGCACGAGAGGAGGAGATCCAGGAGATCGGGAAAGAGGAAGAGATGAGGGGGAGGGAGGATGTTCGTGGCAGAGGCAGAAGCCCAGGGAAACGTCTGGAAACTCAGGAGAGCATGGTGCTCTGAGGGCTGTCGCTCTGCTAACAGTGTGAGACGTGGGTCAGAGAGATATTAAGGGGCCTGAAGGTAGACTTGTACTGGACTTTCTGCTAAGGAATTTACAATTTGTCTAGTAGGTAATAGAGACCCATTGAAAGGTCATTAAGTGGTGGAGTGATAGAGATTACCTAGACCTACTGACTTGAAGACCGAAATGTGCATGTAAAAAAGAGTGAGGCATAGATAGATACACATTCTCTGAAGTAGAAAAATCTAAGCACAGAAAAGGAAGGAATTAATTCTGCCTGGGGTATGATGATAGGGAACTTTGAAAGCGGTGATATTTTAGCTGGATTTTAATGGGCAGCTAGGATTACACCAGGCAGGGAGGTGGGAGAGATAGCATTTTAGAGACGAGAAGCACCTTGAATGAAGGATTTGGAGGCAAGAACATGGTTGGCATATTAGGAGAATCTTGACTGCCAATGTTGGTGCAGTGTAAGGTCCAAGGGGGCCAATGGCTCGGGATGAGACTGGATATGTTGGGCTGTGACCAGGTTGTCAAAAGGTTTTTGGTGTAGACTTTGTGCTTTAGATAGATTGGAGCCATGGTCTTTAGAAAAGCAAGCAGGAAGGCACTGAACTGACATAGGGAAATAGTTCCGGCAGTTTAGAGCCTGAATCAGACAAGGACAGAGGTAGGCTGTTCTGCTAGACCAGGTTAAAAAAAAAAAAGAGTATCTGTTGAACTAGGGTGTGGGATTAGAAATACTAGAAATGGAGGGTAAGAATGGAAGAGGGAGGGGCATTCCAGAGGTGCATAGAGCAAAGGAGGGGAAGGAGTGGAAAAGGGAGGTTTCTCATTCAAGCTTCCAGATGGATTCTTTTGCCATGTATCAAGATGCAGAAAACAGGAGGAGGAGATAGATTTGGGTTAAAGATAATATTTAAAGAAGTATATCCAAATTCTAAAAATCGAGTTGTCACTTGCTTACAAAATGCTCCTATCCTAAGCGAACATGTAGATGAGCTTTGACAATTGTATACACCTGTGTAATCACCCTCACAAACAAGATATAGAAGAGTGGCTCTCAACCTTCAGGGAGCATCAGAAACACCTGGATGGCTTGTTAAAGCATAGATTGCTGCACCCACCCCCAGAATTTCAGATTCAGTGGGTCTGGGGTGGGGACTTGAGCTTACATTTCCAACAATCCCCAGGTGCTGCTGGTTCAGAGCCAGCATATTGAAAATCGCTGGTAGAATACATTACCATCACTCCAGAAAGGCCGTTTCCTCGCTCTCCCTTGCTGCCCAGGGAACCATGGTTTGATTGCTATCATCATGATACAAATGTAATTACACAGTATATACTCTTTATGTTTGGCTTCTTTTCATACAGTGTAATGCTTTGAGATTCACCTATGTTGCTGCATGCAGTTTATTCCTTTTTTATTTTTGCTGACTAGTGTCCTGTCATACGAATATAGCACAATTGTTTATTGATTCTGTTCACAGACATTTGTTTTAGTTTCAGTTGTGGGCTATTATGAATAAAATTTCTACGAACATTTACATACAAGTCTTTTCGTGGTCACATGTTTTCATTTTTCTCAGGTAAATACCTCGGAGTATGCTGGATCATAGAGTAGATATATGTTCAGTTTTCTAAGAAACTGTCAAATTGTTTTCCATAGTGGTTGTAATGTAGCTGGTTGAATTGTGATTAAATGTTAATTGACTCTAGGGGCTTCCCTCGTGGCGCAGTGGTTAAGAATCCGCCTGCCAATGCAGGGGACACGGGTTCGAGCCCTGGTCCAGGAAGATCCCACATGCCGCTGAGCAACTAAGCCCATGCGCCACAACTACTGAGCCCGTGCTCTAGAGCCTGTGGGCCACAACTACTGAAGCCTGCGCACCTAGAACTCGTGCTCCGTAACAAGAGAAGCCACCGCAATGAGAAGCCTGCGCACTGCAACAAAGAATAGCTCCCGCTCGCCACAACTAGAGAAAGCCCATGCATAGCAACAAAGACCCAACACAGACAAAAATAAATAAAATAAATAATTTTTAAAAATGTTAATTGACTCTAGGGAGGATACTACATTTTGACTAGACTGAAGGACTTTAGTCAAAGAAGAAAGGGCTAGAGTGGACAGGGAAGTTTGGCAAAACTACCCTTTGGGACATACACATAATTAAACAACAGTGATACAACTCTCTTCCAAGTCCTAAGAGAATCTATATCTATACTTGGTCTTAAAAAGTGTAGATCGCTAATCATTCAAAGGACCTTTAATAAGCAGTTACTGTGTGCTAGTCACAGAAAGGTACATGGGTCAAGATGTCTGCCCCAAGGAGCTCACAGATAAATTCTTTAAGAAGGTATAAGGCAATGCTTTAAAGTCTAGATTGCTCTTAATTCTAGCTTAGCTGAATGCCATTATCCTAGAAATCCTAAGCATCAAAGAATCATGACATAAACAAATACCCCAAACACCCCAAACTTCAAGCATTTCATATTACTGGGAAAAAGACAGATTTGTCAATTAGTGATGTTGGTCCAAGTGGAGTCACCATCTGGGAAAAAAGTGGGATGCAAACCTCAGACTGTATAAGTGAATAAAGTCTACGTGGGTCCAATTTTTTTGTTTGTTTTAATAAATTTATTTATTTATTTTTGGCTGTGTTGGGTCTTCGTTGCTGCACACGGGCTTTCTCTAGTTGTGGCGAGTGGGGGCTACTCTCTTGTTGCGTGCACGGGCTTCTCATTGCAGTGGCTTCTCTTATGGAACACGGCCTCTAGGCTCACGGGCTCAGTCAGTAGCTGTGGTGCATGGGCTCTAGAGCGCAGGCTCAGTAGTTGTGGCACACGGGCTCAGTAGCTGTGGAGCATGGGCTCTAGAGCACAGGCTCAGTAGTTGTGGTGCACGGGCTTAGTTGCTCCGCGGCATGTGGGATCTTCCTGGACCAGGGCTCGAACCCGTGTCCCCTGCATTGGCAGGCGGATTCTTGACTACTGTGCCACCAGGGAAGTCCTGGTCAAAGTTTTAAGTGTAAAAAAAAAAAACCCATAAAAGTATTAGAGAACAAATCACTGACAGATTCTTTTCTAATGTCAGAATGGGGAAGGTCTTTCTAAATATCACACAAAATCCAGAAACCATAAAAGACTTAAATTTAATCATAAAAATTAAGAATTTCTGCATGGCAAAGACCATAAACAGAGCCAAAATACATGTGATGATGTGCCTGGTGGTGGCAGTTGGAGGATCATAACTCATATTAGAGGACTAATTTCCAGTATGTATATAATGAGTTTTAACAACCGTATTAAAAATGGGCAAAGGCTATCAGCAGACTGTTCACAGGAAATGAAATGCAAATGGCTCTTAAACATGTGAAAAGATGCTCAACCTACTCATGATAAGAGACATGCAAATTAAAATTGAACCGAAATCCATACTTTTCAGCTTTCAGATGGACAGACGTCAGAGAGTTTGGTGAGAGACCGCATTGGAGAAGGGCATTGGGGTTGAGGGAAAAGCAAGAGAAGAGACACGGAGGCTGAAAAGTAGGGTCAGCAAGTTGGAGCAGGGCGGGGAAAATGGGGGCAAGCATGCTGACAATAGCGAGGAGTGACAGCAGCAAACTCGTGTCGGGGAGAAGGCGGGGAAGCTAGACGTCGAAAGCCATAGCTCAAAACGTTCATTTCAGTGAAGGCAAACAGGCCGACAGGTACCAGTATCCTAAAAGTGTCACTTTATAATGACCAGGGTCACCATAAAAGGTTGAATTATGCCCCCAAGTTTTTACTTAAGAAAGCTTTAGGGTAGAGTTTTAAATTAAGTTTAGCACACTCAAATGATCACTCAAGGATAGGTTTTTCTCAGCTATCTTTAATTTATAGAGGATACTTTGTATTTGAAGATGCTTAGTAAAGGAAATGCATTCCTTACTGTTTTAGTTGCTTATTGCCACTCTTAGCTTCTCTTGTAGTGAGTTATGTTACATCACTGAATGTTTAGGCCAGTAGTCACCCCTCTGTCTCTCTCTGGTTGCCAAGGAATAGGTAACATCATTTGCTGATTATGGGAGAGAGATGAGCTACTACTGTTTGATTTTGAAAAAGCAAGTAATATGTGGAATTTAACAGAATGGTGCTTTTATTTTTAATTCCCATTCCCTCCCTTCCCCTCATATTTCTTATCCTTCTTTTATTACTCCTGCTTCATTGCTCACTTTATTCTCAGAATTCTAAAATTCACGATGCTCTTTAAAATGAGGTTATTGTCACTTTTTCATGACTGGTTTAGTATTGGAGGGCAGAAGGTGAGATGAGATAACTGCTTGAGATATCTTCTGGTCTAGGATGTTATTCTCTGCAGTCTCCATGGTTTAAGCATTGTACATTGTGGATTATGCCTTCAGATTTTATGAGTGTTAGGGGCAAATAGGGCACCAAATACTTAATGAGATTCTTGTCTGCTTACATTCTTAACAAAGAATGTAATTATATGCTCAACCCAAAAAGTCAACTTAATTTACATCTTCCTTCTTTCTCACAATTTGGTTGCTATCTGGGTTTACAAAAAAAATTAATCCTTTGCCCAAGTATATTTCAGTAGTCTCTTTGAGTCACTAAGGCAAAAGCTTTAGCAAAAAGATAAACCTTAAGAGAGTACTTTGAATGCTGATGGGTGTAGATCCTATAGGGTTTTCTGATAGGCAAGGATGTATGTGCTATTTAAAAAACAAACAAAAAAAGGGCAGTGATGTTACATGATTAGTATCCTCTGTGGTATCTGAAAGGTAAGCATATCGTTTTCTATTGAATTCTTGGACAGGTAGTCACTAACCAAGATGTTTTGTACCCTTTTCAGTGCAAAGTTGTAGAAAGATAACCATCTGATACTTGTCAGTGGTCCTTTCAGGGACTTGTCTAGGTAGAGAATCTGATGATTTCTTAATCTGATGATTAAGAAATGTTGACACTGATAACTCAGGTGTTATTCATCTCAATTAAGAAGAGTTGAGGGCTTCCCTGGTGGCGCAGTGGTTGAGAGTCCGCCTGCCGATGCAGGGGACACGGGTTCGTGTCCCGGTCCGGGAAGATCCCACATGGTGCGGAGTGGCTGCGCCCATGAGCCATGGCCGCTGAGCCTACGCGTCCGGAGCCTGTGCTCCGCAACGGGAGAGGCCACAACAGTGAGACGCCCGCGTACCGCAAAAAAAAAAAAAAGAGTTGAGCTTGTGAGACTAGAAGTAGATGGAAAAATCTTGTTTACTAATACTGGGATACCTGGAAATCTGTGTGTGTCCTTGAAATGTTTTGTTTATTTCCTTTTTTAGATCCTGTGGACAAAGGTCATGTCAGACGTGGCATTCTTGTGTGTATGTGGCTGTCTTCCTGTAGCGCCATGTTAGATACTCAAATGTAGTTTTGGGTTGATTGACATTTTTGTCTGTATTGTTTTCCTCAGTTAGACAGTTTCATCCCATATCCAGTTCAACTATCTGAGAAAATTAGATAAGTTTGAGTTGAGTTGTTATACAAAAACCTAATGCACGATTACTCTCTATTTTTCTGTTTATGCTGTTTGGGAGCCATTTAAAAAAAAAGAGTTAATTCTGTTTCATTATTTATGCAATTTCATATCTTATCAGAGATTTGTCTTAATTTTTGCCCTTGAGCGTGTTGATGACTGACTCAGAAAGAGGAGAAATACTGAAATTGCAGTAAATGAGACTTAATTTCACACTTCCCTCTAACCAACAAATACTACAGGTGCTGCCAATTATGGGTGAGCCTCTATATTGAAAGACAAAGTAGGATAAATTTAGGAGTCATCTTTTAATAGCTCAGAAAATAGGTTGCAAGGTGTTTTGCTGTCTTCTCAGTGCTTTGTTTCTTCCAGCTTTCTCCACCTGTACCCTTGAAAGTTAGAATGGATTTTTTTCTTTTTTGATGTGGAAAACAACTGGCATTTTTCTAACTGAAGGTAATCACCCCCGCTCCCATCCCAATCCTGTGCTTGTGAGCTGCTGTTATCTGTATAGCCACTTTGGTACCGACTTTGATTCAAACTAGGCCAGATGAAGAGAATTTGGCTCTAAAATATATCTTTTGTTACTATGGCCACATAAACCCTGGCTGATCTAGACATCTTGCTATTGTAATTGAATGGATTTTTGAGCTCTAGAGCTGTGTTTACTTGAATGGAGAAGAGTGAATTGTGTGTGGTAGGTATTTAGGAAATTAATGTTTGGCAGTGGTTTTATGTGACCTTATAGATAGAGGTGAGAGTGATTTCCCTGAAGGATAGAAGCATCCTTCTCAGTTAAGATGCAATTTAAATTTGAAGTCTATCAAACTTTTCCTCCTGTGCTACCGTGGTCTTTCCCAAATAATTTCCTCTTAAAATTATTTTGTATTCATGGTGTGTGTGATACTTTAGTAGTGGACGTGGTCCTTGAACTTGGGAAGTAGCCCTCACCTCCATTTTCTTCTGCCTTACTGGCTTGCTTGGCTTATTCTAGGGTGACCGTAATTGAGTACGTAAGTACCTTCTCCCTCATAGTTGGGAGTGGACAAGTAATAAGATTTTCCCTAGGTTTTTGTTGTTGCTGTTGTTGTTTGTTTGTTTCTTACAAAAGTGTTTTCTTAAATGTACAGCAGGGTCCAAGACAATATTTCATTCTAGCTATAGGTGACGACAGATGTTATGGCGGCGAATCCAGATGTTTAAACAGGAATGGATTTAAGGATCAGCATTGCCTCAGGCACAAAGAACAGCTTACTTTTTGCCAGATTTGTATTCCACCTGTGGCCGGGGAGCTTTTCCACCACGGCCTTCGCTTTTATTTTATTTTAGGCTGTGCCGTGCAGCTTGTGGGATCTTAGTTCCCCGATCAGGGATTGAACCTGGGCCACGGCAGTGAAAGCACTGAGTCCTAACCACTGGACCACCAGGGAATTCCTGGCGTTTGCTTTTAGCTCCTCAAGTTTCTTCTGCTTCTCTTTCTGTTTCTGTTTGAATACCTTATCTTCCTCGTCCATCTCCTTGGCCTCCTTCTTGGGTTGCTTTAGGGGCTTCTTCCTGCTACCTTCGTGGCCCAGCATGGCACCTGCCGCCCCTTCTCCCTTGTCCTATAATGGACACTAGAGATGCTTGCCATTTGGCATGAAGTGAATTAGCTTTTGAGCCCACGCTGGCTTATTTGGCTGAAGGTACCTTGTAACTTTTTATAGCCTTTGAGACCGGATGAACTAGATGCTGTAGAGGTAACTAAAATGATAAACTATAAATACTCTAACTTTTATTATTTGGTTAAATATTTAAAATAAATTTCATTTGTAGGAACTGTAAACAGAATAATCTTAATATTACATGTGTATATATTTTAAAAATACAAATGATCTGTATTAACTTTTGATTACTGATTTGATGTTCATTCCAGAAACATCTGTTATACAACACCGTGTGTTTGGGTACTGTGCTAGGACCCTGGGGAGGTTGGTAGGGGTACAAAGGGGAACAGGACTTGGTTCCTGCCTTTGAGGAGCTTTCAAGCTAGTGGAGTGGATGGGTATGCAAATATGTGACGAGCACCTGACAGAGGTACATAGAAAGGGTATGAAGACAAAAGAGGAAGGGAGTATTCTCCTTGGAAACCTGTACCGAGAGGTACTCCTAGGGAATGTCAATATTTGAGTGATGTACAGAAGAGGGGTTTGGGCTTGAGAGAGGGGTAGAGATAAGAAAGAGTTTCTGGTGGAAAGGAAGAAAGCAAAGGAAGTGATCAAAGATGTTAAATGCCATAGAGCAGTAAAGCAGGATGAGGATTTTTTACAAATTTTATTTATTTAATTATTTAACTGTGCCAGGTCTTAGTTGCTGCATGCGGGATCTTTGTTGTGGCATGTGGGATCTTTTTTTGTTTTTTTTCTTAGTTGTGGCATGTGGGATCTAATTCCCTGACCAGGGATTGAACCCCGGCCCCCTGCATTGGGAGCGTGGAGTCTTAACCGCTTGACCGCCAGGGAAGTCCCAGGATGAGGATTTTAAAGTGCCAGTAGTTGTGGCTTGGCAGTCACCTTGGCGAGGGCCAAGTTCAATGGGGCAATGAGTACAGAAGCCAGGGTGTTGGGGTCTGAAGGATGAGTGAGAAGAAAACGGAGGGAAAGTAGGTGTAGCTCATGTTAAGAAGTTTGTTGGAGAAGAGGCAAAGGTTGAGGGAGAGACAAGGCCAAGGAAAGGGTGTGCATGGATTGTAGAATATTTAAAACATCTTCAAGTGTAGGAAACTTGAGCTTGTAAGTGGGCTGAGAAGAAGAAGCTGTAAAGGGTGACATTGAAATGAAAGAAAAAGGAGCGATAATCTTTAGCTCAAAGTCAGAGGAAGTAGAAGAGGATGTATAATATAAACAATTAATGCCATAGGTCATTTTGTTTTGTTTGTACCTACACTCTTTATTCTCCTGGAACCCTAAAGAGCAATGTTACGCTCAGGCAAACTGGAAATACAGTAGATAAAAAATCAGTAGCATAATTCTTGACAAGGGTCCAGTGTTATGTTTAGTATATGCTAGGTGAATTCAGAAAGGGAGTGAATTAGAGACTGAGCATAGAGGTTATAGAATTACTGAGGTTGTAGAGAAAATGTGCTAAACGATGTGAATGCAGAGCTTCAATTTGAGAGTCTGTGTCTATGCCCATAGACTGGGGAGGAAATTTGTTTCTCATGTACGTGGAGTCATTTGGGCAAAACGTCTCCCGCCTTCAAGGAGATACGTTTGATGAGAATGGAAGAGCATGGGCTCAAGGATAACGAGATGAGAGATACTACAAGGAGGAAAAGGGAAATGAATGAAGGGATTTGAAGGCTTGTTTAATTTTTGGCTCAGGGAATAATGGCTGTAAGTATTACGTTGACATGGTCAAGGTATTAATCGTTAAGAAATTGTCTCAGGAGTACTGTGAAGCACGCAGAACCCAGGAGGCTAAACAGTGTTGGCCTCCCTCCCCCAGGCAGGCCTTCATAAAGGTTTTGGTGCTGGAGGTGTAGACAGGAGTGCCACACGAGACTTCCCAAGATCTGGCCTTGGCCAAGGTCCTGTCTCTTCTCTCAAGTTCACCCTTCTTTTAACGATAGCAGCTACTTACAGTTTCCTGAACATACCAGACTCTCTACCCTTTTACCGGTTGTTTTATCTGATTACGCCCCTAACCAACTCTTCCCTTTTTCTTAGACCCTCAGTCATCCTCATTTCCTTCCTGGAACTTTCCCGGATGGCCCATTACAACCAGTCAATCCTTTCTCTGTGTTGTCTCTGTCCCTTGAACCTGTGTTCTCACAACCGTGGTAATGACCTGTAATGACAACTTGTAATGTTTGGGCTCTGTCTCCCTCATGACTTTTAAGTTCCTTGAGGGCAGACGTAGTGCCTTTCATTCTTGAGGTGCCAGCACCTGGCGGGTTACTTGGCATATAGTAGGACATTTATAAATGTTTGTTGAAATGAATTGAGTTTTCATACTTAAACAACCTTCAAAAACCAGACTTTATTTTAGATGCATTCTTGGGATCTCCTGCCATAGTATCCATGAATACAGAGATGGTTTTCTTCCTTACCTTTTTAGTATAATATTTTTAGATATTTATTAAAAGATACTAAAAGTATTCCTTACAAGTATTGTTACTTTCTTTATTGTTATGCCTTCTGCCTTAATGGCATCTTTAAAATATTGATGTTCCTTAGACATTTACGTATTTAAAATTTACTTTTAAAATATATCAATACAGGGCTTCCCTGGTGGCGCAGTGGTTGAGAGTCCGCCTGCCGGTGCAATATTTTGTGGATATACTGCAATTTACATAACCATCACCCTGTTGACAGACATTTTGGTTATTCTCCACCTGTTGCTGTTCCAATGCTGCAGTGAATATTCTCCATGTATATCTTTTTCTTTTTTTCCCGGTACGCGGGCTTCTCACTGTTGTGGCCTCTCCCGTTGCGGAGCACAGGCTCTGGACGCGCAGGCTCAGTGGCCATGGCTCACAGGCCCAGCCGCTCCTCGGCATGTGGGATCTTCCCGGACTGGGGCACGAACCTGTGTCCCCTGCATCGGCAGGTGGACTCCCAACCACTGTGCCACCAGGGAAGCCCTCCATATATATCTTGTATGTATATTTCTGTAGGATAAATGGGATGCTGGGTCAAAGTTATGGTCATTTTTGATACATATCGTCAAATTATTCTCCAAAGAGATTGTACTAACTTACGCTCCCATCAACAATGTATGAGAATAGTTCCCCATACCCTAGCCAAAATAATGTATTGTCAAACTTTATCTTTGCCAAACTGATGAAAAATAATACCTTACTTAGTTTTAATTTTCAGATCTCTCATTCTAAGTGAAGCTGAACATCTTTATTATATGTTCAGGGACTTCCCCGGTGGCCCAGTGGGTAAGACTCCATGCTCCCAATGCAGGGGCCCGGGTTCAATCCCTCGTCGGGGAACTAAGATCCCGCACGCATGCCACAACTAAGACCCAGTGTGGCCAAAAATAAATAAATAAATATTAAAAAATAAAATATTATATGTTCAAAAGCCATTTTTTGTTCAGAAAGTTTGCTATAACCTAACACAATAACAGAAAGTTAAAGAAGCTAATGGAAGAGGGTGGATAACATAGAACACCCTGTTTGTTATTGGAGATGAAAGATGAAGAAGACAAGATCTGTGCAGTAAAGACTGGCCATTAAAAGTACTTAGGCAAGAGAAGTTGCCATAGTCAAAATTGTGTTTTGAGGGGCTTCCCTGGTGGCGCAGTGGTTGAGAGTCCGCCTGCCGATGCAGGGGACGCGGGTTCGTGCCCCGGTCCGGGAAGATCCCACATGTTGCGGAGTGGCTGGGCCCGTGAACCATGGCCGCTGAGCCTGTGCGTCTGGAGCCTGTGCTCCGCAACGGGAGAGGCCACAACAGTGAGAGGCTCGCGTACCGCAAAAAAATTAAAAAATAAAAAATAAATAAAATAATGGAGATAATCAATGAAGTCAACAGTGATTCTCTGAAGAGAGCAATAAAATTGATAAACTTGTAGCCATACTGATCAAGAAAAAAAGGAGGCAAGACATAAATTACCAATATTAACAAAGAAGAGAGGATATCAATATAAAGCCTTCAGATTTTAAAAGGATTATAAGATAATATTGTAAACATCTTTATGCCAATGATTTTGATAGCTTAGGTGAAATAGATTCCTTAAAGGATACAAACTACTCAAGAAGAAATGGACGTGGAGACATTTGGGCAAATGTCTCCTGCCTTCAATGTCTACTGCCTTCACTGTGCCACCAGGGAAGCCCTGATTTTTTTTTTTAAATAAATAAATTAATTTTATTTTTGGCTGCATTGGGTCTTCATTGCTGTGTGTGGGCTTTCTCTAGTTGTGGCGAGCAGGGGCTACTCTTCGTTGCAGTGTGCAGGCTTCTCATTGTGACGACTTCTCTTGCAGTGGAGCACAGGCTCTAGGTGCGCGGGCTTCAGTAGTTGTGGCTTACGGGCTCTAGAGCGCAGGCTCAGTAGTTGTGGTGCACGGGCTTAGTTGCTCCGCAGCATGTGGGATCTTCCTGGACCAGGGCTCAAACCCATGTCTCCTGCATTGGCAGGTGGATTCTTAACCACTGTGCCACCAGGGAAGCCCAAGGTGCTTGATTCTTTACATCAGTTAGTATAGCAACTGATACAGCTGACATAGGCAATTAAGAGATAGTATTTGATATTCTTATAAGTGTATTAGATATTTTTAGAAATAGCATGTGGTCTCATGTTTATATCTCATTGAATATATATTTGAACATGTAATCACATAGTTTAAAAAATTTTTATGTCATTCTTGGAAAGGAGAAACCTTTAAAACTGTTGGAATTATTCATATATTTTCTACCTTAGAAATAGTAGAAACTTATTATCGCAGTATTTTCCATCCATCACAGATACAGCCTAGCTATCATTTTTGTTCCAAATGATTGTGTTCAAGGGAGTCTAAGCGATTATACTTCATGGTTAAATCACTTATTTAATTACATAGTCCCCAAATACGTCTACATATTACAGATATTTCTATTTTCTTCATCTTTTTGTCTCAGCCTCTTATGATGGTTTTGCGCTTTTCCTGTTCTGCTCGTTGGGGTATGTATATCTCTCAGTTTTTAAGCAATTAAAGCACAGGGAGCACCCCAGCTGTTTGGCTTTCCCTGCCTCACGCTGGGAGCCTTCACTGTGGCTCTTTGCCCATGTCAGTCTCCAACAGATGTGTAGGAGTCTGGCTGCCAGGGTTTTCTGTCAGTGGTTACTTGGAGTTAGATGGGAAAGGAGACGGGAGGGGCTGGGAGTTTGTCACCTTTTACTTAGTCTCCCCGTTTTTAGTGGAGCCCCCCACTTCCTCCCACAGCTACGCCTAGCATCGCTGAGCCCAGAGCTCCTCTGATTCCATGGTTCTAACCTCATCTGCGCATTCGAACGACCCACGGAGATTTTGAAACTACTGATAACCAGCCACACCTCATACCTATCAAAATTAGGATCAGAAACTCTGGGATGGGACTCACTCACATTTTTTAAAGTTCTCCAGGTGCTTCCGAAGTGCGGCCAGGTGAAGGGAAACATTGCTCCAGCGGGTCCTTCGGGGATCTGGCCCCTCCCCCATCACCTACCCACCACATCAGCTTCCGCGTGGCTCGCCCACTGAGCGTGCTCCCCCATCGAGGTCTGTGCAGCCAGCCTGCTGTGTCTGTCTGGGGTGATCTTTCCCTGGGTATCTGCGTGGCTCACTTCTCCTTTCTGTCAGGTTCCTGCCCTGCTGCACCTTGCTCCAGCGCAGTTATCACAGGGCCACTTGCTTGTTTCTCCCCACTAGAGTGGAAGCTCCATGGGGGCAGGCCTTGGCTGTGTTCCCATGGAGATTTCTGGGCGTCTAGGACTGAGCCTGGCACAGAGCAGTTGCTTGCTGTCCATCAGCTGAACAATTTCTCTAGAGAAGTTTCCCTGCTGGCCTTGGAGGGAGAGTTGGTTACATGCTTGTGTAGGGTTGGGCGGGAGCTCTGGGGAGCCTGATAGCTCTTTCTAAGAAATTTTTCAACCTGCCTTTCCCTTTGCAGCCCTCCCTGCACCCATGTATCAGAGACACCCGTGCCTCCATTCCTAAGCCTTTCCGCTGGGCTGCCCTTCTGAGATTCACATGACTCGGGCTGCTGGGTCCGTTGTCTTCCCCTATTTGGCTGCTGTCATCTCTTTGTCCTTATGGATTTATGCTTCTTTAGAAAATGACTTTAACTGTTATTTAAGTGAGAGTTCAGGAGGGAGTAGAGTAACATTTGTGTTCGGTCCACTCTTCTTAACCAGAAGTTGGGCCCCTCATCAGTTCCTCCTTCACTGTGCCATACGCTATGAATAAAATATGCAGTTCCTGCTCTCACTGAGGTTGTGTCCTAGGGTTCATGAGTGGTGAATTTGGATGAAAGAATCAGTATAGTTGATTTACAATGTTGTGCTAATTTCTACTGTACAGCAAAGTGATTCAGTTATACATATATATATATTCTTTTTCATATTCTTTTCCGTTATGGTTTATCACAGGATATTGAACATAGTTCCCTGTGCTATACAGTAGGACCTTGTTGATTCATTCTGTATATAATAGTTTGCTTCTGCTAACCCCAGAATCCCAATCCTTCCCTCCCCCACCTCCTTCCCCCCTTGGCAACCACAAGTCTGTTCTCTATGTCTGAGTCTGTTTCATAGATAAGTTCATTTGTGTCATATTTTAGATTCCACAAGAATAAGTTCTTTTTTTTTTTTTTTTGCGGTACGCGGGCCTCTCACTGTTGTGGCCTCTCCCGTTGCGGAGCACAGGCTCTGGACGCGCAGGCTCAGCGGCCATGGCTCATGGGCCCAGCCGCTCTGCGGCATGTGGGATCTTCCCGGACCGGGCCACGATCCCGTGTCCCCTGCATCGGCAGGCGGACTCTCAACCACTGCGCCACCAGGGAAGCCCAAGAATAAGTTCTTCTTACTATTCTTGCAATGTTTCTGTAAATTTGAAATTTTTAAAAAATGAAGTTTGGTTTTTTTTAATGTGTCACACAGGGACTAAATCGTCAAGAGCCTCTCCTATGCCATGTCAGAGATTCTGAAGGCTTTGTGAACCATGGAAGGTCTTAAGCAGGGGAGTGCGGTGATAAGTTTTGGATTTAGAAAGATTAACTCTGAGTGTAAACTAGGGTGGGTTTGAGGCATGCAAGACCGGAGGAAGGGAGAGCAGGTAGGAGGCTTTTGCAATAATCCAGAAATGATGAAGGCCTAAGATGAGACCCTGAGGATGGAGCAAAGCTGCTTTTCCCATAATGCTCATGTTATCAGATACCATTGGAAGTAAAGCTGTTTCTGTGGTAATGCAACCTGCCAATATACCATTATTAAGGAAAGGAAGGGTCTTAGAGACTGTCTCTTGTGGTTGTACCCAGAGATGAAATACTAAGATTTATGACAAAATTGATACTGCCGTACACGAAAAGACCCACCAAAAAGTAACATGGATTTTTACTGTTCACGGGACAACTCCGGGTGCTGTCATGATGAGACATTCCCCAGTACGGAATTCAACTGGTCTGATGGGTAAAATGTTGGAATTTATACTAACACATTTCTTTATAGTTATCACAGCCATAAATTTTCTGTTTTATTGGGTTGCATATTTTTATTCTGTTGGACAGCGTTTGCTCACTCTTGTTGCTGTGGAGAGTCCGTCCCTGCTCTGCTAGGCTATTAGGTGCCTTAAGGATTCTTTATACATATCTGCTTTAGTGGAAGGGCATTTCTATCATTTTTACTTCAAGTTTTTCTTTTAACAAAAGAACTTTGGGTTAGTTGAATGTTTTACAATTTATACTGACTTCTGTCCCACATGTGGGTATTGTTCTTTGTGCTATACTATAGGGGAACTTTGCCCAGAGAAACTTCAGTCCTGAGAAATCCCACTTTTCTCCTGTCATTTAGCAGCTAATTGAGGAGAACTGTAGAACTGGTTGATCCATTGCACGGATAATAGGTTCCCAGCACTGAGCTCGGTGCAGCTGGTTTCTCTGATCTGCTCAGGGGCAGGGTTCATGGCCTACTTAATCTTTATATTCTCTTTCAGTTACCACAGTCTCACTGCTTGCTTGATATCTGGTGAATTGAGGAGGGGATCTGAGAGAAGCAGGTTTTGTTCTGTGAGCCACTTTCAGAGCTGCATGGCAGCTGAGGCTGCTTTATTCAGTAGGTGCTTGTGTATGTTGAGTAAATATGGTAACATCAATTTTACTTGAAGATTTGGGGCAAATAAAGTGACTAAAAATTTTTAAAATTGTGGTAAAGAACACATAATGTAAAATTTACCACCTTAATCATCTTTAAGTGTATATAGCTCAGTAGTGATAAATATATTCATATGGCTGTGAAACAGATCTCCAGAACTTTTTAATCTTGCAAACCTACAACTTTATATCTGTTAAATAACAACTCCCCTTTCCCCCTTTTTTCCAGCCCCTGGTAACCACCATTCTACTTTTTGTTTCTATGAGTTGGACTATTTTAGATACCTCATATATGTGGAATCACACAGTATTTGTCTTTTTGCAACTGGCTTATTTCATTTAGCATAATGTTTTCCAGGTTCATCCATGTTTATCATGTGACAGAATTTCCTTCCTTTCTTAAGGCTGAATAATGTTCCATTGTATGTATGCATCACAATTCATGTATCTGCTTTTCTGTCAATAGACACCTGGGTTGCTTCTTCTTGGCTATTGTGAATAGCGCTGCTATGAACATAGGTGTGCAAATATTTCTTTTAGACTCTGCTTTCAATTCTTCTGGGTATATACCCAGAAGTGGAACTGCTGGATCATGTGGTAGTTCTTTTTTTTTTTTTAATTGGAGTATAGTTGCTTTACAGTGTTGTGTTAGTTTATACTGTACAGCAGAGCGAATCAGCGATATGTATACATATATCCCCTTTTTTTTCAATTCCTTTCTTATTTAGGTCACCACAGAGCATTGAGTAGAGTTCCCTGTGCTATACAGTAGGTTCTCATTAGGTATATATTTTATACATAGTATCAATAGTCTATGTATGTCAATCCCAATCTCCCAGTTCATCCTACTCCCCCTTGGTATCCATATGTTTTCTATGTTCTCTATGTCTGTGTCCCTCTTTCTGCTTTGTAAATAAGGTCGTCTATACCAATTTTTTCTAGACCCCATGTATATGCGTTAATATATGATATTTGTTTTTCTCTTTCTGACTTCACTCTGTATGACAGTCTGTAGGTCCAGCCACATCTCTACAAATGATCCAATTTCGTTCCTTTTTATGGCTGAGTAATATTCCATTGTATATATATATACCACATCTTGTTTATCCGTTCCTCTTTTGATGGACATTTAGGTTGCTTCCATGTCCTCACTATTGTAAATAGTGCTGCAATGAACATTGGGGTGCATGTGTCTTTTTGAATTATGGTTTTCTCTGGGTATATGCCCAGTAGTTGGGATTGCTGGGTCATATGGTAGTTCTATTTTTAGTTTTTTAAGGAACCTCCATACTGTTCTCCATAGTGGCTGTATCAATTTACATTCCCACCAACAATGCATGAGGGTTCCCTCTTCTCCACACCCTCTCCAGTATTTATTGTTTGTAAATTTTTTGATGGATGGACATTCTGACTGGTGGGAGGTGATACCTTATTGTGGTTTTGATTTGCATTTCTTTAATAATTAGTGACGTTGAGCAGCTTTTCATGTGTTTGTTGGCCATCTGTATGTCTTCTTTGGAGAAATGTCTGTTTAAGTCTTCCACCCTTTTTTTTTTTTTTGTGGTACGCAAGCCTCTCACTGCTGTGGCCTCTCCCGTTGTGGACGGGCCGGCTCAGCGGCCATGGCTCACGGGCCCAGCTGCTCCGTGGCATGTGGGATCTTCCCAGACTGGGGCACGAACCCGTGTCCCCTGCATCGGCAGGCGGACTCTCAACCACTGCGCCACCAGGGAAGCCCTTTCCATCCAGTTTTTGATTGGGTTTTTTGTTTTTTTTGATATTGAGCTGCATGAGCTCTTTGTATATTTTGGAGATGAATCCTTTGTCATTTGCAAATATTTTCTCCCATTCTGAGGGTTGCCTTTTTGTCTTGTTCATGGTTTCCTTTGCTGTGCAAAAGCTTTTAAGTTTCATTAGGTCCCATTTGTTTATCTCTGTTTTTATTTTCATTAAGAGGTGGGTCAAAAAAGATCTTGCTGTGATTTGTGTCTTAGAGTGTTCTGCCTATATTTTCCTCTAAGAGTTTTATAGTTTCTGGCCTTACATTTAGGTCTTTAATCCATTTTGAGATTATTTTTGTGTATGGTGTTAGGGAGTGTTCTAATTTCATTCTTTTACATGTATCTGTCTAGTTTTCCCAGCACCACTTATTGAAGAGGCTATCTTTGCTCCATTGTATATTCTGGCCTCCTTTGTCATAGATTGAGTGACCGTAATCTATGGGTTTATCTCTGGGTTTTCTATCCTGTTCCACTGATGTATATTTCTGTTTTTGTGCCAGTACCATACTGTCTTGATTACTGTAGCTTTGTAGTATAGTCTGAAGTCAGGGAGCCTGATTCCTCCTGCTGTTTTTCTTTCTCAATATCGCTTTGGCTATTTGGGGTCTTTTGTGTTTCCATACAGATTGTAAAATGTTTTTTTTCTAGTTCTGTGAAAAACGCCATTGGTAATTTGATAGGGATTGCATTGAATCTGTAGATTGCTTTGGGTAGTATAGTAGTCATTTTCACAGTATTGATTCTTCCAGTCCAAGAGCATGGTATATCTCTCCATCTGTTTGTGTCATCTTTGATTTCTTTCATCAGTATCTTATAGTTTTCTGTGTACAGATCTTTTGCCTCCTTAGCTAGGTTTATTCCTAGGTATTTTATTCTTTCTGTTGAAGTGGTAAATGGGATCGTGTCCTTAATTTCTCTTTCTGATCTTTTGTTGTTAGTGTATAGGAATGCAAGAGATTTCTGTGTATTAATTTTGTATCCTGTGACTTTACTAAATTCATTGATTAGCTCTAGTAGTTTTCTGGTGGCATCTTTAGGATTTTCTATGTATAGTGTCATGTCATCTGCAAACAGTGACAGTTTTACTTCTTCTTTGCCAATTTGGATTCCTTTTATTTCTTTCTCTTTTCTGATTGCCGTAGCTAGGACTTCCAAAGCTGTGTTAAATAATAGTGGTGAGAATGGGCACACTTGTCTTGTTCCTGATTTTAGAGGAAATGCTTTCAGTTTTTCATCACTGAGAATAATGTTTGCTGTGGGTTTGTCATATATGGCATTTATTATATTGAGGTAGGTTCCATCTGTGCCCACTTTCTGGAGAGTTTTTATCATAAATGGGTGTTGAATTTTGTTGAAAGCTTTTTCTGCATCTATTAAGGTGATCATATAGTTTTTATTCTTCAATTTGTTAATATGGTGTATCACATTGATTGATTTGTGTATATTGAAGAATCGTTGCATCCTTGGGTTAAATCCCACTTGATCATGGTGTATGATCTTTTTAAAGCGTTGTTTGATTTGGTTTGCTAGTATTTTGTTGAGGGTTTTAGCGTCTCTGTTCATCGGTGTTGGCCTGTAATTTTCTTTTTTTGTGATACCTTTGTCTGGTTTCGGTGTCAGGGTTATGGTGACCTCATAGAATGAATTTGGGAGCATTCCTCCCTCTGTAATTTTTTGGAAGAGTTTGAGAAGGATGGGTGTTAGGTCTTTTCTAAACGTTTGATAGAATTCGACTGTGAAGCCATCTGGTCCTGGACTTTTGTTTTTTGAAAGATTTTTAATCAGTTTCAGTTTCATTACTTGTGATGGGTCTGTTCATATTTTCTGTTTCTTCCTGGTTCAGTCTTGGAAGGTTATACCTTCCAGGTTGCCCATTTTATTGGCATGTAGTTGCTTGTAGTAGTCTCTTATGATCCTTTGTATTTCTGCGGTATCAGTTGTAACTTCTCCTTTTTCATTTCTAATTCTGTTGATTTGAGTCTTCTCCCTTTTTTTCTTGATGAGTCTGGCTAAAGGTTTATCAATTTTGTTTATCTTCTCAGAGAACTAGCTTTTAGTTTTATTGAGCTTTGCTATTGTTTTTTTCATTTCTATTTCATTTATTTTGCTTTGATCTTTATGATTTCTTTCCTTCTACTCACTTTGGGTTTTGTTTGTTCTTCTTTCTCTAGTTCCTTTAGGTGTAAGTTTAGGTTGTTTATTTGAGATTTTTCTTGTTTCTTGAGGTAGGATTGTATTGCTATAAACTTCCCTCTTAGAACGGCTTTTGCTGCATCCTGTAGGTTTTGGGTTGTCATGTTTTCATTGTCATTTGTTTCTACGTATTTGTTGATTTCCTCTTTGATTTCTTCAGTGGTCTCTTGGTTATTTAGTAGCATATTGTTTAGCCTCCATGTGTTTGTGTTTTTTTACAGTTCTTTTCCTGTAATTGATTTCTAATCTCATAGCATTGTGGTAGGTAAATATGCTTGATATGATCTCAATTTTCTTAAATTTACTTGATTTGTGACTCAAGATGTAATGTATCCTGGAGAATGTTCCGTATGCACTTGAGAAGAAAGTGTATTCTGCTACTTTCTGGTGCAATTTCCTATAAATATCAATTAAGTCTATCTGGTCTAATATGTCATTTAAGGCTTGTGTTTCGTTATTAATTCTCTGTCTGGATGATCTATCCATTGGTGTCAGCGGAGTGTTAAAGTCTCCCACTATTATTGTGTTACTGTTGATTTCCTCTTTTATGGCTGTTAGCATTTGCCTTACTGAGGTGCTCCTATGTTGTGTGCATAAATATTTACAATTGTTGTATCTTCTTCTTGGATTGATTCCTTGATCATTATGTAGTGTCCTGATCATGTGGTAGTTCTTTTTTATATTTTTTGAAGGAACTCTGTACTGTTTTCCATAGCAGTCACAACATTTTACAAACTTCCAGTAGTGTACAAGTATTCCAGTTTCTCCACGTCTTCACCAATATTAACACATTTTTATTTTTATGTTAAAACAAATGTACTGTGGTATTGAATCTTACATTTTGAATGACTTTTAAAGGTAAAACAGAAGACTTCAGGTAAATTTTGCTTCTGTAGCAGATCCTCTGACAAAAGGAGTACTTTGGTAGAAACATTTGAGAAGCCCTGAATTGTAAAAGAATTCCTCAGAATAATCTAGTTGAGAAGAATTCATGCACATACATGAAGATAAAGAACATTTTCCAAAGCAGCATGTCACAAAGAACAACTTAATCTTTCAACATTTAGTGCCACAGGCATTTAGTTGGAGAGTGAAATCTAATTATGTCAGTAACACAAGATTTCCTGACAGTGATCTTTTTGAATAGGAGCTTGAAGGAGGATGGTAAATGTGAATTGGCAGCAAGAAGAATATGCATTAATGTAAAAAAAAAAAAAAAAAAGTGATCCCATAATGACACAATCATAGAAGTTGACATTGTTAGATAATACTGCATTTTCTTTCGTATTTAGTAATAGTTGTAATTGGATGTAGTTAGTGTGAGTTTATTTTTTATTTTTATTTTTTTTTTGCAGTACGCGGGCCTCTCACTGTTGCGGCCTCTCGCATTGCGGAGCACAGGCTCCGGACGCGCAGGCTCAGTGGCCATGGCTCACGGGCCCAGCCGCTCTGCGGCATGTGGGATCTTCCCACACCGGGGCACGAACCCGTGTCCCCTGCATCGGCAGGCGGACTCTCAACCACTGCACCACCAGGGAAGCCCAGTGTGAGTTTGTTCAATGAGGACAGGTTGAGTATTTTTATTTCGATATTTCTTCAAGATCTGACAGTAAGGCTTCAAATGCCATAATGATTTGCGTCACTGAATTTGTAGAGTGGGTTTTGATGACTACTTGATAGACACCATTTTGTTAGCTAATCCCCTAGGACCAAGTGTTTTTGATGATTATGATTTAGGGTAGGCTGTGCCTTTATTTTCTTTTTCTTTGACATGGCTTGAAGGAAGAAAGAACTCTTACTGTCAAGAAAGCAAATGCTGAAAAACCTTAGTGTATAGATAGCTAACAAAGTGTTCTACTTTTTGCAAGTATTGCCCCATCCTATGTGGATCTAAGTCAGTCTTAATTCAAGTGATGACTTATGTTTTCAGTATGAATGCTGACTATAAGACTGTTGATCCATAAGTCTTATGTTTTTTACACATAGATTTTTCTTCTTTTGTGTAGTGTATCTTAAGATTTGTCCATTTTCAGTTTTTTTTTTTTTCTTTTCGGTACACGGGCCTCTCACTGTTGTGGCCTCTCCCGTTGTGGAGCACAGGCTCCGGACATGCAGGCTCAGCGGCCATGGCTTACGGGCCTAGCTGCTCTGTGGCGTGTGGGATCTTCGCCAACCAGGGCACGAACCCGTGTCCCCTGCATCGGCAGGCGGACTCTCAACCACTGCGCCACCAGGGAAGCCCTTGCACATTCTTTTTTAATTGCTCAAGAATGAGGTATAGCATGCAGCGTTTCTGAAACTTTCCTGGCATTCTTTTTTCTTAGGGCACCTTGCAGGACTAATATTCTGTAGAACAAACTGTAGAAAGACGGACTAGGAATTGCTAGAGCCAGTTTCTTGTAGGTTACAAGAAGGACGTATGGTCCAAATGAAATTAAAGCTGACAGATCACACAAACATTTCAACTATATTTTACGTGTGCACCCTCCTCGGCAGTTTCATAGGTATGACTGAAGTCTACTTTGGGGACAGAGAACAATGGGGAGAAGATATCCTGCCAATCAGGAACTCCTAATATTGTATTTGTGCTTCAGAACACAGGAAGGAAGTGAAAGATTGATTGATGAAAGGAAAAATCACAGGAAGTTTGTTTTCTTGAAATATTTGGTATTACTTGATTTTATACTCTTGAATTTTACATATTAAAAGAGATAATAAGTACCTTAATAGTTTTTCAAGATTGTTAAAAGGAAACTGAGATGCTCATTTACATTACCTGTTCAGTCCAAATTATTATTTTCAGCTCACTGTGCCACATTTCCCCCATCTGTGGAGAAGAGTTTATAGAATCATAGAATTTTAGAGCTTTTAACAATCATTTCACCCTATTTTTGAGAATGAGAAGGCTGAAGACTGGGGGTTTTTTGCTGCTCACTTCATTCACAGCTAATTTATGGTGGGGTTTAGACTAGCATTTGGGTCTCCTGATTCCTAGTTTAAAATTCTTGCCAGTGCATTTTGCAACTTCTTAGGGTGGCTGTGATCCCTCCGTCCCTCCTTCCCTCCCTCCGTCCCTCCTTCCCTCCTTCCCTCCCTCCCTCCCTCCCTCCCTCCCTTCCTCCCTCCCTCTCTCCCTGTTCCTTTAGAGTTTACTGCTGTAGAGGACTCTGTCTTTAGCATATTTTATTCAGCTGTACGTGTTACTCCGTAAAGAAAACAATTGATACTGATTTCTAGCTTATCATATCTCCTAAAATGGTGTGTTTTATACTCTGGCAATTCATGAATTGTAACTGATTCTTAAAATTGAACGAAATTCTGGTGATCATGTTGGAGATTTAGTGATAATTCAGAGGGAGGAGTGAAAGACTGCTGGGAGTTTTCAAGGCTTTAGTGGCCGGGACAGTGACGGTGCTGTTAAAGGAAACAGGCATGTCTGACACTGGGGGTTTGGCAGGACACTTGATGCTGGTGGTAAGACATCTCGAGGTCATTTAAAAAGCAACTTTATCATTTATTCTGATTATATGATTAGTGCATTCTCAATTTGATTAATAAGGTGCTGCTAAGAGGTTCCATATAAACATCCAGCAAGTGGTTTAGATTTGTAGGAGTTCTTTGTATACTCTAGAACTAGATGTTAATTTTTGATTAGCTGCATGTGTTAAGATAGTTTCTGCCAGGGAATGGCCTGCTAAAAAAATTTTTTTTTTTTTTACCTTGCACAATTTAATAAATGAAAGCAAAATGGATCATAGACCTGAAAGTAAGAGCTATAATTTTAAAAATTCTGGGCAAAACAGAAGAAAATCTTTGAGATCCTGAGTTGGGTGAGTGTGTTTTAGAAAGGACTCCAAATGAACAAATTATAAAAGAGAAAAATTAATAAATTTGTCTTCATCTGCCTTAGTCTGGTTGGGCTGCTGTAACAAAGTACCACTATGAACTAGGTGGCTTTTAACAACAGAAACTTCTCACAGATGTGGAAGCTGGGAAGTCCAAGATCAAGGTGCTTGTATGGTTGGTTCAGATGAGAGCTGTCTTCTAGGTTGCAGACTGCCGACTTCTCATTGTTGCCCTCACATGACGGGAAGAGAAAGGGCTGTTTTTTACTTTGGTTTATGGTGTCCTTTGTTGAATGTAACTTTAAAATTTTATAGTAACCAAATTTACCGGCATTTCCCTGTATTCTTTCAGGTCTATTACTTCAAGAAATCCTTCCTTTCTCTTAAAATCTTATGTGAATATATTTACTTTCTTTTAAATTCCTTAATTTTCAAAGTTAGTACCTTAATTCTCAGGTGGTTATGTGTGTGTGTGTGTGTGTGTGTGTGTGTGTGTGTGTGTGTGTGTGAAGCATTTGTATTAATCATCTAGGCTGCTGTCACAAAATACCATAGACTGGCTGTCTTAAACAGCAGAAATTTACTTTCTCACAGTTCTGAAGACTAGAAGTATTATATAAGATCAAGGTGCCAGCATAGTAGGTTCCTGGTGAGACCTCTTTCCTTGGGTTGCAGACAGCCACCTTTTCTGTGTCCTCACGTGGTAGTGGTGGGTGGCGTGGGTAGAAAGTGTACAAGCTCTCTTGTGTCCCTTCTTATAAGGGCACTAATCCCATCAAGGGGACCCCATTCTCATGATCTCATGTGAACCTGATTACTCTCCAAAGGCCGTATCCAATACCATCACATTGGGGGTTAGGATTTCAACATATGAATTTTAGGGGCACACAATTCATAGCAGGATGTTGTTTTATTTTTTTCCATATGGCTAACCAGTTGTCCCAGAATCATTAATTGCATCAGCCTTTCTTTCCCCACTGATTTATAATTGCTATAAAGGTCTATTTTTGGAGGCTTAATTTTTAATCACTGCTTTATCTTTTTTTTTTTTTTTTTTTGGGTACCCGCTGCGGAGCACAGGCTCTGGGCGCGCAGGCTCAGCAGCTCCGCGGCATGTGGGATCTTCCTGGACCGGGGCACAAACCCGTGTGCCCTGCATCGGCAGGCGGACTCTCAACCACTGCGCCACCAGGGAATCCCCTGCTTTATCTTTAATTGTACTACTCCCACACTGTCTTTTTTTTGTTTTAACATCTTTATTGGAGTATAATTGCTTTACAATGGTGTGTTAGTGTCTGCTTTATAACAAGGTGAATCAGCTATACGTATATACATATCCCCATATCTCTTCCCTCTTGCATCTCCCTCCCACCCTCCCTATCCCACCCCTCTAGGTGGTCACAAAGCACTGAGCTGATCTCCCTGTGCTATGTCCCACACTGTCTTAATTATTATAGTTATATAGTAAGTCTCAATATCTGAGAAGACAAGACTCCACTTTGTTATGCTTTAAAATTGTCTTGGCCATTCTTGGCCCTTCTATGTGAAATTTAGGAGTAGTTGGTTAAATCACACACAAACTGAAAAATAATCCCAAACTTAAGGATTTTGTTTGGATCTGCACTGAATTTATAGATGATTTGGGGTGAACTGACTTCTTTATGATATTGAGTTTTCCCATCCATGATCATGGCACAGACTCCATTTATTCGGCTCTTTTCTATTCTTGAATAACATATTGTAACATTTTTCCACAGGAGTCTTTGACATATTTTGATGTATTTATTCTTAGGTAACTGGTAGTTTTGTTGTTATGGTACATAGGATTTTTGTTTTTATCAGTTATATTTTCTAGTTATCATTGGAACAGGTTTGATTCAGTAACCTTAGAGAACTCTCATTAATCCTTGAGAGTTGTCTGCAAATGCTCTTGCATTTTCCATGTAGGTAGCTGGGTTGTCTGAGTACAAGACGAGTTTTGTTTCTTCCTTTCCACTTCTTACATCATTGATTTCTTTTTCTTATCACACTAGTTTTTCCACAGGTTAAATGGAGGCGGCGTTGGAGGGCATCCTTTTTGGTTTTTACTTGATTAGAAATGATTCTAAAGTTTCACCATTATGTGTGTTTGTTGAAGATTTTTGATAACTTTTATCAGTTTAAGAAAGTTCCCTTCTATTCCTAATTTTGTTTTTGATTTTTTTTTTTTTATTCTTGACAGTGGTTCATTTTATGATTGTGTTTTCAGGAAATTAAATGGTTACTCTTAGACACATTTCTTGCCAGTGGTATTACAAAACTAAATGTGTGACCATATGTTGACTCAGTGAGACTAACTTTTTAAAAAAGTAGAATAATAATCTCCCCAACAGTCTTAAACATTTATGGTACATTATAGAAAATTTGGAAAATACTCAAACACATTTAAGGAAGTAAAAATTAGTCGTAAGTGTCTCAAAATTTTCAGTTTGTGCATTTGTGGTTCAAAATAGGAGAAAATACAGCCATCAGAACACATGAATTATGTCTGCACATTATTACCATGGAATCACAACACTTTGGTGGATCACACCACTTCTGAAAAGGGCTTAAGTGACATCTGTTTCAGTTTCCTATTTTATAGATGAACAACCTGAAAATCAGAAATTATTTCTTGGTTTTGGCATGGGTATGCTTACTTTCAAAGTAAATAATATTTCAGACCTATACTTTGCCAGTAGTGTGCTATCTGCTTTACATACATGATTTCATTGATTTTTACTCAACCGTATGACATAGGTATTCTCATTTACCCTTTACAGTTGAGGAAACTGAGGTTTAGGATTTAGGTGGGTAACTTGCTGAGTTACACAATCAGGAAGTGGTAGAAACAGAGTTTGAAACCACATCTTTCTGATGATAGAGCCCGTGTTCTTGAAGTTACTTCCTTTCTGAGAGACCGTGTAACCAGGATACTTGTAAATACATTATATGCAGGTTGTGTCTATAGAGTATTGCTTTCACGGTGCCAAGAGTTAAGTATATTTACTGTTTACCCGTTAGTCGTCATGTTTGGTGAGGATGTTAGTATGCTGCTGGGAGAGCCAACTTAACAGAGAGACTGCCAGGAAGGGGGCCAGCTGACATTTGTATTGATCAGAATGGCTGTCCAGGGCTATTCTGAGATCAATATAAAAAAACAAAATAGAGTCAACCTGGGCATAAATGACACTTAGTGTGATTTTTGTCCTTCCCTCACCCCCGCAAATTCTTTTCTATTCTTTGGGTTCCTAGAAGAATCGCTTGAAATCTAGCTCCTGAAGATCTTCTTAATCATCTTATCTTAATTTTATTAGGTACTTCTGCTAAGTAATAGATTGAGCCTCAGCAATGAACAAAGAGGGATTTCTTTAGCAAGGAAAATTCCTTTACTTAAACCAATCTTTTTTTTTTTTTTTTTTGCGGTACGGGGGCCTCTCACTGTTGTGGCCTCTCCCGTTGCGGAGCACGGGCTCTGGAAGCGCAGGCTCAGCGGCCATGGCTCACGGGCCTAGCCGCTCCGCGGCATGTGGGATCTTCCCGGACCGGGGCACGAACCCGTGTCCCCTGCATCGGCAGGCGGACTCTCAACCATTGTGCCACCAGGGAAGCCCTTAAACCAATCTTTTACCATTATGGGTCCTTCTTTTGGCTGTTGCTTATTTTTTATTTTAAACGTGTTTGATAAGTAGAATCTAGGTTGGTTGATCTGTCTTAATAACTTGTGATCCACATCTTCATTGCAAGAGGAAAATCACTTATTAACTGACTTGGTGATTTTTTAAAAAAAATTCAAATAACATTTTGAATGAGCCTTCACTGCTTTCTCTTTCAAATACTTTTAGAACCTTTTCTGACACTGTGAAGGTACATATTTAAGATTATGTGTAGCCATAAAAAGTACGTTGGCCATACACATTTAACAGATTTGCAGACTTATTATTTAGTCTGCTTTATGACTGATTTTTTTTTCCTTAGAAGAGAGAAATCATCTCTCACAGTACCTTTAGCAAGTTTGGGTCTTTGAAGTTATTTTGGAGACAGGACCATTTGATTCCTCTAGAACAAAGATTTCCCCATTCTTAGATGCCTTAATTCTACAAGATGTAATGTCTTGACTCTACAATTTAGTTGTCATGAACTTTCTTTTGATTTCTCACTTTTGGCTTTTAAAAAGGGACAGATAGCTTCTCACTGAGACCTGCATCACAGCCAGTGTTAATATGTTGACTAGTGATGCTAGAAAGTGACTGAATCATAGGCCACATCTCATCAGTATTGTAAAGTTAACTGGGGAGTGGGGTGAGTCTATGGGAAAACAATGGTCATATTAGCAGATTGAATTTTACAGTTGAAAAACTTAATTTTCTAGTCTGTATTCTAGACTTGTCAGGTTCACAGCCATTTGATAGAGATATGGACAGGTTGTTCTTTTGTGTCATGGTGATGATGGCCCAGCTTCCTCTCTTGTAGCTTCTCATCCTGTAATGATTACTGAAATACTGAAGCTTTTGTTATTGGCCACTATATAGTTGCCATATGTCCTGGCCTAGAGTTTCTCTTCATCTCCACATGGAGCCAGACAGATAACTCTGGTCTAACCTTGTTCTCTCGGAGCTTCACAGCCTTGTTTCTGCTTCCGAAAGACCATTCTACTCCAGCAGTGTGTAGGCAAGAGCTGTCTTTGGAATACGTCCTACACCTCTCCAGTGATGCAGAGTGATTGTGAGCTGCTTAGAATAACCTTTGTGGTTCTGGAGCTGCAGGCTCTGAGAAGGAACGTGATTCTTTCAGGGTTCCCTTCATCTCAAGCTCTGGTTAATCATGTTCTGTCTTGTAAAGGCAGTGCTTGAGGCAGTGACTTTCAAACTGTTTTGAATAGCATCCAAGTAAGAAATACAGTTTATATTGCCACCCCTTCTCCCCACACACCAGAAATAAGACTCATAAAATCTTATATTTACTACATGCAATGTCTTTGATATATGCTACTATTTATTTAATTTGAAAATGCCTTCTATATTGATTTAACAAAACACTAATATGCCAGGACTTGCAATTTAAAAACAATACTGACTTCAGGAGACCATTTATCATTTTCCTTCGTAATTGCTTATTATTCCTGTTACAGTTTAACTTCCTCATGGAAATAATCTTCCAAAACTGTGTACCTTGTGATGTAGTGGACATAACAGATTGTTGTTCTCAAACTCTTTGTCTTCTGTGTGTGCATATGTAACTGACAAGATGCCTTTTCAACTGTATGCATTTTCAACATGCGTGTCCTTTGGTGGAAATGGAGACTCCAAACTATTTTGTTGATTTAGAGGTAGTAGTTAACGAACTTGCCAGATTGAATATATGTTATTGAATAGTGTATATTACAAAGAGGACCAGAGGTTCTCAGAACTTGTTTCTATTCTTCAGATTTTTGCTCAATCATGTCAGTAGATGTAGCTTGTTTATACCATCTAACGCTACTCTTAGTGGCTTGCATCCTTTTTTAAAAAAATATTTATTTATTTATTTGGCTGTGCCAGGTCTTAGCTGTAGCATGCAGGATCTTTAGTTGTGGTGTGCAGGAAATTTAGCTGTGGCATGCTAACTCTTAGTTGCAGCATGTGGGATCTAGTTCCCTGACCAGGGATCGAACCTGGGCCTGTGCGTTGGGAGCACACAGCCTTAGCCACTGCACCACGAGGGAAGTCCCTAGTGGCTTGCATCTTGACCTGGTAAGATATACTTAGTGACTTAGTGATTTTCAAATTTTTACATGCTGGGAGTCTGTTCAAACTAACCTTATAGGATGCTAGATAGTATTTACTTCTCATTATGATTTATTTCCCTGGAGATCAATGTCATCTCAGAATCAAGCTTATTCAAGTAAGTGTGAACTGGATGTTTTATTGTTTCTCTGATCCCTCTCTTCTGTTGGAGGGATTATTTTGACTATGATGAGCTATTTTCTCTGTTGCAAATTAGCTATGCTTCTAGATGTGAGAAAGGAATCTTTCTAACCAGTTAGATCTTGTATTCTTCTTACTACATGAATTCTAATGACCAATCTCTTTATTAAGAAAAAAAGATGAAATGAAATATTTAAAATTAAATACTTAATTTTGCTGTAATACTGTTTGTTTTAATGAATTTAATGAAAATATTCAGTGTAGTTTCTTTCTGGCCAATAAATAAACAGGTTTAAAAAGGTGTTTTCCTTAATTTTTTTTTTTTTTTTTTTTTTTTTTGCGGTACGTGGGACTCTCACTGTGTGGCCTCTCCCGTTGCGGAGCACAGGCTCCGGACGCGCAGGCTCAGCGGCCATGGCTCACGGGCCCAGCTGCTTCGCGGCATGTGGGATCTTCCCGGACCGGGGCACGAACCCACGTCCCCTGCATTGGCAGGCGGACTCTCAACCACTGCACCACCAGGGAAGCCCATCTTTCTTAATTTGATGCTCATAGGCTGACTGAAATAACTTCAAAATAAATCCATACAAATGATCCTATAAATGGAATGCAATATTTAAATTTCAGTATTTGAAAGCTGCCTTTCTTTAAGTGAAGAGTGATAATGGTTTATGATTCAGGCTGTAGATAATGTACTCATTGTTTATACCATACTTGTCATTGTAGTCATTCTGAAAGAAAAGCACCTATTTGTAACTTCTGTTTTTTCTAAGGACTGGGTGGTATATGCAAGTAAAATATAGGATCTGCCCAGGGAAGAAAAGGGGATGTTTAAAAATCATGAAATCGTGGTTATTATGATTATCATGCAATCTCCCCTTAGTATTTCTTAAATTATAACAGATTGCTTTTCATTCAGAATTTCATATTCAATGTGATAATCTTAATTTGGGGTCTAAGTGACTATTTCTACAGCATTTTACATTTAGCAAAAAAGTATTTATAGGCTGTTTCATGTGAAAGGGAATATTTTGCTTGAAGAGTTATGGACTATAATTTACGCATATTTTATTCATGCTAACATTCTTTTGTAGAAAGTCTCTTTATGTCTAGGACCTTACTTTTTCTTGGCTTAAACTGGACTTGAAATTAGTATTTGGTTAATAAACTGTCATTAAGGATTACTAAAGTGGTTCTTTGTCACAGATGGACTCAAAATAGTCCTCGTGTCATGGTTTACATCTTGTCTCGAGTGGCTAGGTGTCAAGATGCTATCCTGGATCAGATCTTTATTCCCTCAATAAAATCTTCTCAACTTTGGAACATGGTTCTGCTTACTCCTAAAAGATTAGGAAATCACAGACGGAGGGACAGAGAAAGATAACAGAAGGTTATTTGTAAAACAATGGAAGGTATTTGTTAATTTTTTCAGTTGTCCTAGGGGCTTACCATGTCATATTGGGACAATTACTTGATCTGCTCATCAAGATGCTGGTGCACTTACAGGACCCTTTGGTATGTTTCAAGCAGATGCTTGATTTGCAGCACTTATGAAGAAAGGACTGGATGGATTTTATTTTATTTTTTTTTTGTTAGCAGCAGTTGTGCCAGTTATAACCGAGCATACTTTAGTCATCAGTCTGTTATCATATACTTTTTATTCATTTCGCTAGTAGTTTAATGCCTTATGTTCCTATTTGTTCTGAATAAATTTCCCTTCTCAGATATGTGAAGATGAGACTGAGCTGCTTCACTGTGTATTTAGGGACACCGTGTTTCCCATTTATCACCTGCTGCTAACCTTCAGCAGTAGAATTAAACTGACATTTGTTAAAGGGTGTTTTGATCTATCTTTGAAAAGGGTAGTAAAGGGTAATTAGTCACAGTAATGGCTCCCCCCTCCCCATTTTGTGTGCAATTTTAGGTTGCTTGCTGAAACAGATTCTAATTTTGTAATGGTGGTAGAGAATTCCTGCTTTAGTTTCATGGTTTGTTTAAGCAATTAAAAATCTGATGAATCCTTGAAGCATGTGTAAATTCAGCAGCCTTCAAAACTAGCCTCCTTTTTTTTTTTTTTTTTTTTTGCTTGCCCACAAGGCTGGTGCCAGCACCCGTCCTGCAGTGTTTTTCCTTTTTTCCCTTGACCCAGAGGTTGGCCCCAGTCCTGTCTGTTGAAAGAGTGTCTACTGCTACGTGGTGGGGACAGCTTGCTTGAAATCATCGCTCAAAATAGGAAGTCAGGACATTGGCAGTATGACTTTAACTTTCCTGGGTGACTAAGTTCAGCATTTCGCTGGCTCAGTAAACTAACAGTCAACATAAAGACCTGGGAGGGAATAAAATGAGTATGGGAGGGCAGAATGCATCAAAGAGCAGGTAAGACTCAGGTGCTAAGACTGATAAAACCTGTATGCTTTATATGCTGGGCATAATTGATTATTCTGGGTCGGGCATCCCATTCGGCACATCCATGGTCCTAAAGCTCCACCAAGAGCAAGTTTTCTCTCGCCCCCAATCAGCTGCTTCTTGGAGAGCGCTCTGCCCATTTTACTGTTCCTCATCATTCAGCTTCAAACGCTTGTACTGTCTATTAGTCCTCAAAATGCATTCTTCAGTCTAGGCTTGCTGGCAGCGTCACTCCCTACCTCGAATTCTCTCATGGCCACCTTTGCTGCCACCCTTACAGCCCTGCCCGCCTCGGTTGGTCTCCTGCTTTCACGTTGCTGGCCTTACTTCTGTCAAATTTGGGAACACCTCTCTTAGGTTTCTTTCATAACATGAGTTGTAAGACTACAGAGCTTTCCAGTTTTCTCATGCAGAGACTCACCTTTGAATTGATAGCGCTTGGTAAACAGTTTGTTCTTGTCTTTGTTGCAGTTGTTGATCATGAGTTTCATGGAATTTTTTTTTTTCGGTGTGTGGGCCTCTCACTGTTGTGGCCTCTCCCGTTGCGGAGCACAGGCTCCGGACGCGCAGGCGCAGCGGCCATGGCTCACGGGCCCAGCCGCTCCGCGGCATGCGGGATCCTCCCGGACCGGGGCACGAACCCGTGTCCCCTGCTTCGGCAGGCGGACTCTCAACCACTGCGCCATCAGGGAAGCCCGGAATGTTTTTCTAATAGTAGTACCAGTGCATTATCGAATGGAGAGGACTTCCATTTTGACTAAGTGTTGAAGAGAACCACATCTTTAGCTTACAACTTTACTCGTTTGAGGGTTGGAAGACTTCGGCATGGATTAGCTCCTGCCTTGATACATTTCAGACCTTGATTCCGCTCCACTACCCACAGACTTCATCACCAGGTCTGGAAGGACACGCAGGGACCTTTGTGTGTATAGGGATTGCTGAAAGCTATCCCTGTACCAAGACGGTCAGCACTACAGAAGTGACTGCAAACCACGTGCACCCATCCCACTAAATCCCAACTATGTCTCCAATTCAAATTCCCTTTATCCAAATCCCTCAAAGGCCCAGGGCCACACCAAAGCTGCCCCACGCAAGGGGAAGTATGAAATCAGAGTAGAAAGAAAGAGTGCTCTTAACAGATTGCAGTTAAAATATCTTACTTTCGCAAATTCTATGAAAACATCCGATCGCGTGAATATGTTCCTAGGCTTCCCAGGGCCTTGGAAGGAGCCTGTGCGAGTGAGGGGCTCCGAAGTATAACCTGCATTAGGTTTCTTGTAAACTGCCTCTGGTCATTCTTCATCTTCTATGGTAGAGAAAGGTCTGAGTGTCCTATCTGACTATGGTTGGAGCAGTGCCTTTTAGAGTGTTTTATAGTTGGCGCTAGAGAACTCATTGAAGCGAATTAGCTGCCAGTATACACAGCATTATTGGTAATAATGGTGGGCATTTAGTTAGCACTTTCCACCTGCTAGGCTGTGTCAGGAGCCCTTAACATATTATCTCGTTTAATCCTTAGGACAACACTACAAGTTAGGTGCCATTATAATTCTCAATTTAAAGAGGAGAAATCTGAGGCACGGAGACTTTAAATAACCTGTCACCACCAATCAATAGTAGAGCTGGGATTAAAGCTCAGGCTGCCCAGTCTGAGTCCTTCACCTACTGCACCGCGTCTCAATCCTGGTAGAGCTGCCATAATCTTGACCCAACGCAGAAGGTCAGTTTGTTCTTGTCTTTGTTGCAGTGGAACAAAGCAAACCTTCCAGTGTCCTTAGGATGGATGTCTTCTGTTTTTCCTCTTGTAAGAAGGCTGTGTAAGAGAAAAGATTCTTAGAAGAGAGGCTACAATAAAAGAAGTGATAAAGAGCGTTCCTAAGAAAATAAGAGTTCAGACTGTTTAGCCAGGGAGAGGGCAGTGATTGCAAAGCTACTTAATTTTACTGTGTTTTCTAAAGAAGTTCTTCTTTTCACATTTTTGATGTTTATAGTCAATATGTGCTTTACAGATACGTAGAGGTGACATATTTCTCCCACCCCCCCCATCTGAAAAGATGTTTTTAAACTGATGCTACAAATGAAAATGGTGTCTTGCAAAAACAACACATACAGGGTTGCTATAAAAACTGTTGGCCAATATCTTCATTTGCTGAAAAGGAATAATTAAAAGGAAATAGGTTAAGTAATATAGGAGGAGTTTGATGAAACCTAAGTAACGCTTTCTTAATGATGATCTTAGACCGCTGCACCAAAAAGAGGTATGGAATGTCAGCTTCTCAAGGTATATAGATATGATTAAGAGCTTTCCATTTCCAGTATGCTAAGGGTTGAATTCTAGCTATGGTTTGGAAAACTTCCCTGTCACTTAAGAGAGATTTAGCACATAAACTAACTTTGCTATGGCACCTTTTTAGATAACAGTCTCGTTTATTGTATACCTCATTCACTGCAGTCTTACTACTGTATTCGGCTCTCACCTGTGCTTATGTGCAGGAATCACCTTTAAGTATCTCATGCATTTAACAACCACTAACCTACAACCCTATCTTAGAAGCCCTGCCTTATGGTTCCGATGGCCAGCAGTACCACTGCAGTGCTGCCACTGTAGTGACTGGAGCATGAGAGAAATTAATGGCAGTAGAATGGTCCCACTCTTCTTTTACCCATCCCTTCAACCAAAGTGTCATAGATAGACATCAAAGACTTCCTTCTTTGTCAGTTTTATTATACCTTCGTCCTGTTGGGATCAGGTGAGCAGCCCTGGTTTTGCCTTAAAGGAAGGTATCAGAAGGGAGATTTGAAGGCAGCTTTCTCTCCATCCACTCTCAGAACTAATGATTTATCCTTCTGGGACTTTGTAAAAATTATATTGTTAGGTGGGATGGAGTGGTTACTTTTTTGGGTAATTGTTTTAGGGAATCATCAGGAGGGAGGTCCAAGGGGCTTGTGTGAAGTCATCACCGAGTTGCTTTATAAACCAGAAGATATGTAAAAGTTAACATAGTTGACTTCGAGTTTAATGAAGGATGAGTTTCAGTTCTAATTTTGACCTGAACAATTAAATCTTTTTTTTAAAACAAGGTTTTTATACCATAGGGGCGCTTGTGTTAAGGGGTTTAGTGTATGTGCTGCCGAAGCGAGCACTGTGATAGGAGTTTAAAAAAGACATTTAATCACAGTTATATAATTTATGTTTCAAACATAACTTACAGCTTTTAAAATATAGCATTACATGTTTTCTCTATTTAATTCAGAGTAGAAACAAGTTGTTTCAGTTATTTATTGCCTACCTGCTTCTTCAAACAATGCCAATAATTCTGGATCCATGATAACAGTGGAATGTTCTACACGAGAAGCAGGAGTGTGTTCTGAATGCTTCCACCTGTATAACTTTAATGTTTCAAAATGCTTTGAAAAATTCCGGGAGCATATTCATTAAAATAGTAGAAGACAAGCATAGTAAAACACTTAAAATGATGTGCTATGAAAAACATAGTGTGAGGTATGGTTTAATGTGGTGGGAGATTCTCGGGAGCTCCGTCAGACTCTGCTGACTGGACCCCGGACAGTGCAGATGTAACACGTTGCCATCACTGCAGAAAGTTCCTCTGGACAGTGCTGCTCTCGAGAGTTGTGTTAAATCAACAGCCTCTCGCTGACTACCTACGAATCACGTACAGGTCTCTAGGGGTTTGAAAATGACCTCATCTCGTACTTTATGTAGAGCTGGCCCTCTGATCCGAGCTCTTTTACCTGTCCTGCCTTCCTCTCAAAATTTGTGTCATACCTCCATGATCATGTTTAAACTTTTCTGCATGTTCACTCAGCTGTTTCCCCCAAACAGAAGCGCCCTTGGCTTCACCTCTTTCCATCTGTCTAAATCCTACCTTATTTCAACTTTGTTTAGGCTCAGTATGTACTGCTTTATATTACTGAGCAGCTTTGTTACTTTTGAGAGGACAGGGGCCAGACTGTACCCCCAGTCCTCTGCATTCAGTAAGTGGTTAGTGGAGATGAAGACACTCTGCGTAACAGGTGCACAGAGTACTACCTGAGGCCCAAATCTGGCCCATTGCCGGCTTTTGTAAATAAAGTTTTATTGGAACAGAGCCACACTCATTTATTTGCTTATTGCCCAAGAGTGCTTTTGCACTGTAACAGTGAGGTAGTAGTTGCAGCAGAGACTAGGTAACCCATAAAGCCTAAAATATTTACTACTTGTCCCTTTGCCAAAAAAGTTTGCTGATCTTCGCTCCGCATTTGTGCATTTGTAACATCGCAGGCTCTTACAATGTGGTAGTCACAGAATATCACTTAGTATGCCTAGGTGAAGTAACTGTGATTACGCTTCATTAATGCATCTGCTTGACTGTTATTGTAAGGTTACATATAATGATCATTATGGGAGTTAAACACATATTTCAGGGATAGAATGAATTCCCAAGTACTCATTCCTTCAATTGGTAAAAACAGTGTTTGACTAAATCTTACATTACTAATTCTTTTTCTCTGCCTAATAAGGATGTTTCATTGAAATGGAACAAAAGCATGGTAATTACCAAGCTTATATCCCCTTCTTTTCAGTATATCCCTTTTTAATGTAGTTTGCCTTAATCTTGTAAAAAACTTGCTAATTATTGTATAAAATTTGTATCCGTAAAATATGTGTTCTTAGGTAAACTCAGAAAGTGTAAGATTTATCTTAAATTGATATTTATTAAACATATATATGATACTGGTTAGAATACCCGTAAAGCAGATGTAAATTTAACATTCATTCACTCATTTATTCCTAACGAAACTTTGAGCTTTGTACAGGGAATTGTGAATGTCCTTAGGATATGGTCACAGGACAAAAGAAAGGAGGAACGTTTAAGTATCAAAAGTAAAGCAGAAAACAACATTTCATGAAATAAGCTGTTCAGAAGAGAAGGCCTCTGGGATAACACAGAGGATTCGATTGTCAAATCAGATTCACAAGAATCAGATCTTACCTCCCATTAGGCTTTACTAATGATGTTTTAAGGGTACAGTTGGTCCTGAGGCACAGCAAAGCATGATGAAGACCAGGACTGCCCCCCCACTCCGGCCACTGACCCCCCAGGTCCTCTCTGGCTGTATGAGGATCTTCTGGTCCGCATTTAAGGTACCACATCTCTAAGGAGTGCCTGTGGTGTGTTAGTACACTGTTTCCATTGGGAAGCATTTCTGTTTTGTACTCTGATGGTGACAAAACTTATGTGCCATATTTTCCAAGGAAGTATACTCCATAAATTCAAAGATTCCAGATTTGTTAACCATAAGCGATCCTAGACAGATTAGATATATCCTGCTAAAATAATTCCATACATAGGGACTCTGTTGCTAATAAACATCATTAGATTTTTTTTGTGAAGAGCTCTGACACTAGTTGCTTACAGGAAGACCAGACCAGGTTAACTGCCCTCTTTCTTTCCTAGGGCATTTCCACACCCCAGTCCCTCCCAGCCCGCAAAGGGAGAAGATGACTTACAGGCTTGCTGCTAACCATTTCTTCCCAGTCTCTCTCCCTAGCCTTTCCCTCCTCCCTCCTTGCCGCCCCTGCTCACATACAAACATTTGTGCTGTGGAAGCTGATAACAGACCTGAAAGAGGAGGCCGGATGATAAAGCCACGTCAGTCAGCGTGTGCCCCGAGTTCTTCTTCTGTTCATTTTTCTTAACATTTATGGAGATTTGTGGATGTGCTTACATTTTGAGTATGATTCTTGTACCTGTATTTTCAGGACAGGAAGACAAATGAATCTTTCTCTCCATCCTCGCTATGTCATTGCTTTCTCACCGTTTCTGCTGCCACTCTGTGGGCTGTAGTTTAAATATCTTCTCCCACCATTTTTAGGCGATGCAGTCAGGTCCCAACTTACTTTTCCAACTCTCTTGGTTTCCGTTTTCCTAAAGAACCCTCCTGGCCAACGAGAGGGAACCACTCCTACCACCAACATGGTTCCCTCACGTCTGTGACTTCTGATAAGTTCCTTCTGCCACAAATGCCCCTTCTCACTGCAGCCTGTTGTGAGTTCCACTCCTCTCAGTTCCGGATGACATCTCACCTGTCCTGCCAAACTGTTTCTATCAGTTTACAGCAGGCTCCCTTCTGAAATACTAATTGTCACTCTTTGTGTCTGTCGCCTGGAACGTGCCTGTTTTCTTCCCTAATTAGTTTGCGAGCTCCTGAAGGTTGGGCACTGTTTTATGTGCATTAGGTATATAGGTACTGTACTGCAGAGGTTAGTCTGTGTCTATTAGGAGTTGCTCCATGGGTTGAGAGTATTTGAATAATAATAGTAATAACTTGTGGGCAGGACCATATTTTTCAAGTTGGTGAGATACTTGTTTTCTTTGTTTTTCCATGTTTTGTGTTTGTTTTTGAAAATCAGACCTGTCAGTCCTGCGTGAGGACTGCACGACAGAGGCAGCAGGGTGGTAAGAGTGGAGGACTCTGTAGCCACTACAAATCCCAGGGCCACCAGGATTGCTCGTGTCTGACCTTGAGCGAGTCATATAATCTTCTCTTCTTGAGTTTCCCCATCTGTAAAATGGGGCGATAATAGTACTTGCCGCATGTGGTAGCTGTGAAAGTTACGTGAGTAATGTGCAGAGAGTGTAGAACAGTGTCTGGCATGCAGGGGAGCTTCTGCTGCTGCTTTTTGTTATTTTTTGTCATTGTTGAGATATGAAATGTAAGCCAACAGTTTTTCTTTAAATGTCCTAAAATAAGTCAGTTGTTCATTGGTGGTTAAGAGGTCGTCAGGTTACTTGCAGAAGCTGGTTATGCCTTCAAGAGATTTTGACCACATTTGAAGATGAATTCTGATGCCAGAGGAATTCGTGCTACCTAAACATAAGAAACTTCTCAGGGCACACTGATATCCAAAGCCACGTTTTCTGTACTGGAGATCCTGTCTGACTGGACAAGTTTACCCTTCATTAAGCTGTGAGAGCCCCAGAGGCTTAATGAGGTGGCAACAAGGAGAGTGCTGATGTTAGCCTATTTCTTGAAATGATAACTAACAGCTTCAAAAGAAGTGTATGTACAAAGTAAGATGCTGTAGGTTTGTTTTTTTAATTTGGAAAAAGAGCTGGTGTAGAGAGTGATAAATAGGGGAAGGAAATCGACATGTGGAAATGGAAGCCATATTCACTAAGACAAGGGGAACTGGTAAGGAGTGGGGGCTATCTCAGAGCTTATAAAACGTAGTTGTCGTTCTCTAAGCTTTTATAAGGGCAGAACATGGTAAGGAGGGTGACAGAAGAAGATAGGGGCTATCAGATCAGCTAACTCAGTGAGATTCTTCTGATTAGTCTTTCAAGAGCCAGATTTTAAGCCTATGTTAAGAACAGGGGTGGCTATTAAATAGTGAGGTGGAATGTTACTTTGATATCAACTGAATACAGATTTAAATGATTAATAGTAAAATACCATTTCCTATCAAATCATTGAATATAAATGAGATGATAATGTTCACTATTGATGAAGGTATAGTGTGAGAGGCATTCTGATTATGTAGTTATTGGCAACGTAATTGATAGAACTGTTCGTTAAAGTATTGTATTAATGTGTTTCCAGGTATAAGAAGTTCTCCCTTTTAATAACTTTACTATTCTATCATTAAGAAATAGAGTATCAGAGATTTATGCATAAGAAAGTTAATTGAATCATCATTTATGATGAAAAAATGGGAAACCATCTAAATTTCCACCAATATTACAATGGTTAAATTGTTTGATAACTATAAAAGGGAACATTATACAGCCATTAAATTTGGGCTGTAGAAGAATACGGGGTAACTCTGAACACATTTGTGATTTAATATTGATTTTTAAATGGTGTACTTAGAATGTGTACAATTTATATAAAATTATAAACACGGAGCATGACCAGATGAAAATACGGTGAAGGGTTATCTCAGTATGGTGGAATAACAGGTAATTGTAGTTTTCTGTATATACTTTATTGAAATTAAAGAACCCTTGTTTTTACTTTTATTAGAAAAAATGTTATTAAAAAATGAATGGTTGTACGCTACTGTGGCCTGAGCGCCCCCCATCACAGGGCTCTCTAATGGCACATGTCAGTGTAAGCTAATAAATGCACTGTTTCACCAGCAATAAGTATAGCCTGGCACAAAACAGGTGTCCTATAAATGTTTCTTGATTTGAAATTAATCTCTAGGTAGGTTGGACCTAATTACTTTGCCTCTACCTGTTGGCAGCCTAAAGGAGTGAGAATCTTAATTGTAGAGAGTGTCACTTTTTTAAAAAACTGAAATTCAGTGGAAGGAATTTGGTCACAATAAGTGGTTGAAGCTAGACTTTGTAGAAAAGCATTAAAAATTATCAAGGGCAAATAAAAAGTTAGCTATTGAAAATTGAAAAAATGAGGAAGTATATTTAGAAAATTAATCATCAAACATTTATTGAGTGTCTTTTCTGTACTTGCCCCTCTGCTAGAGATCCAAGGAGGAATCAGATGTGGCCCTTGTCCTCAAGCTCACAATCCACTGGTGAGGTAGACACACACAGTGGGTCGTTAGGAAACCACGTAGTACATCCAGTAGCAGAGGAAAGTCCAGGCTGTTACAGTGAGCAGTAGAGGGGCGCTAATGTAGGCTGGAGTAGGCAAAAGGAACTCTTTCTGGAAGGCGATGATGAAGGTTGACGATGGTTACTCTTAAAATGCATAGGAGTGAGCTGGATGAAGGAGAAAAGGGGGCGGTCATTCCAGAGAGAAGGAACAGCAAAAAGCAAAAGCCAGGGCATGGAGGCAATGCACATCCCAGTATATTGCAGAGTGGAGGGATGTGTGTACCCCCTACTGGCATATAAGGAGGCAGTAGGTAGTGGTTAGGGGTCAGGCTGTTGAGGAAGGCAGGGAGCAGGTACCAGTACCCTCTCTGGAGCCCTGAAGGTCTTAGACTTTGATTTCTGCGTAGTAGTTATTCAGGGGTTTTAAGCGGAGTGACAATGAGATTTGAAAATTAGGAAGACTCTCTGGTGGCATATATGGCATGTGGTTTAGAGGTACGAGACTAAAGGCAGGAAGAGCCCCCAGTTTAATGGTCTTTGCAGGAGTGGACCTAGAACATGAGGGGAACAGGACCAGGAGAAGGGCAAAAACCAATAGGACAATTGATGAAACAGGAAAGAAAAATCTAGTATGTATGTTGCAATGCCAGTTTGTTAAAAATTTTTTCTGCATCCGTATGTATACAGAAACAAGACACACAGAAGATAACTGTAAGGACTTTATAAAGACTGTAATATCATTCATGTTAATAGTGACTCTTTTTAGGTAGTAGGAATTCAGGAGCCAATGCCTTTTTTCATTTTTTTTTTCCCCCAAGTATTTTGCTTTGAACATGGATTACTTTTGTAATCAGAAAAAAAAAGGCATGTTCTTTTATTTTTTTAATATCTTTATTGGAGTATAATTGCTTTACAATGGTGTGTTAGTTTCTGCTTTATAACAAAGTGCATCAGCTATACATATACATATGTGCCCATATCTCCTCCCTCTTGCGTCTCCCTCCCTCCCACCCTCCCTATCCCACCCCTCCAGGTGGTCACAAAGCACCGAGCTGATCTCCCTGTGCTATGCGGCTGCTTCCCACTAGCTATCTATTTTACGACAAAGTGAGAGAGTGGCATGGACATATATAGGCATGTCCTTTTAAAAGTAATAGGAGAAAGATTAAAGAGAGTACCGGGATTAAGATACCCGTCAGATTTAGGGATGAGACTGCTGTAAGAAGGAATACCATAAAGTACTGATGAGAAAATAATAGGACCAAGTGAAGCAAGCCAGTCACAAAGAGACACATGCCCACGTGACCACCTATACGAGTAATCACACCGATAGAGGCAGTAAGTAGAAATGGTTGTGGGAGCGGGGTGAGGGGGAAGTGAGGAGTTGTTTAATGGGTGTAGAGTTTTAGTTTTGCAAGACGAGAAAGTTCTGGAGATGGGTTGCAGAACTATAGGAACACAATTAACACTACTGAGCTGTAAATTTAAAAATGGTTAAGATGGTAAATTCTATGTGTATTTTGCCACAATTAAAAAAAAAAAGTAGGACAAATCCTCATGTCATAGTTAATCTCTAGTGCCCTGTTGCCTAGAGAAACAGGTAAGTCATGAATCCAGGGTTAGGGTTTTGCTGGACCAGCGTAGAAGGGAGTAAGGAGTGCTGATGAGAGCAAGCACACGTGGTCAGTTAATTCTGGGGTAGGAGATGGACAGGGAAGAAATAAGAGGTTAGGAAGGGCTCTTAAAGAGCATGCATATTGAGAAGATGCCAAAGAGACAGGAGATTGTAATCCGAGAATAGGAAATGGAAGTTTAAATGTATTCTGTGGAAGGGATACTTACATTCATTATAAATCCAGTTCTCCTATTCGATGGGAAGCTCCTTACAGGTGGCTTGGAATTGTTCTTATTTGTACTTCGTAATAGTTGAGGGAATGAGACAAAATATGTAACTGTACTCAGTAAAATGATCGGTTGAAGAATGTGTATATATTGAGTCTCCCATATTTGGAAGGAGCATCCCACACATAGAAAATGCCTTTTGCTTGCCCATCTTTTCCTTCTGTGGTCTTATTCTGAGCCACAGATCGCTGAGGTGTTCGCCGAGTAGGGCTCAGCATTCATATAGTCCATCCCCATACCCTTTTTGTTTTCTGTCTAAGGGCACTTGACAGTCCACTGAGATTTGGGAACAATTTTATGGATGTTAACTCCACCCTGTAGATTCTGATTTAGTTGCTTTTGGGTAGGACCTGAGCATTCCTACCTTAAACAGGCTCCTTGGATGATTCTGAAATACACGAAAGTTACACACCTACTTTTTGAGAAACACCAATTTTGTCTTTCTAATGTTAGAATTACATTACTGTATTTGCCTTTGGTATATAATATGACCATTACCCAGTGTTTTCAGACATTATTGAAGTTTGGAGTAGCGTCGGGAATTTATTTTCTTCTTTCTCAGAAAATTTGTCAGCAAGATACTAATGTGGATCTTTTTCTTAAAAACACAAACAAAAGCAGAGACATGTGCTATTCATGTTTGATGAGAAGTCAACAGCATTAACCTCCGTTAAAAATGCTAGATCAGGGCTTCCCTGGTGGCGCAGTGGTTGAGAGTCC
>NW_020174276.1:0-1469 GCF_003031525.2 Neophocaena asiaeorientalis asiaeorientalis
TCCGCCACGCTTGCGAGTGCCTGCAGGTGGTGTTTGGCTTGTATGTGAGGGAGGTGGACCCCCGCGATCGCACCTACGTCCTGGTCCCCACCCTGGGCCTCACCTGGGATGCAGTGCTGAGCGACGGGCAGAGCACGCCCGAGGCCGGCCTCCTGGTGATGGTCCTGGGCGTGATCACCCTGTTCGGTGACCGCGCCCCTGAGGAGGAGGTGTGGGGAGTGCTCGGCACTCAGCAAGCTGGGGTTGCGTGCCAGGAGGGAGCTGCTCACCGAAGTGTGGGTGCAGGCTGGCTACCTGAAGTACCAGCAGGTGCCCCACAGCGACCCTGCCCGCTACGAGTTCCTGTGGGGTCCCCGGGCCTACGCGGAGGCCAGCAAGTGGCAGGTCCTGGAGCATCTGCTCAGGGTCAATAGCATGGATCCCAGGTTCTTCCCATCCGTGTCTGCAGAGAGCATGAGCGATGAGGAAGAGGGAGCCTCAGCCAGGGCAGCAGCCAGTCCCACGTCCAGCAGCTTCTCCCGTGGGGCAGGAAGGGGGGCTGATTCTTCACTCTGAGTTTGAAGAGGGAGCGGTCAGCCTTCTAAGCAGTGAGAGCCGGGCGAGTTGGGGGAAGCCGGTGTGCAGCATTTTGGGTTCCTGTTGTGTATGTTGACATGGACTTCCATGTCTGTTTTCTTTAGGAATTTTTCAAATGTTGGTTCTTTGAATAGAAGACTAAACAAGCTTCAGTGTCTAACTTTGTGTATGACGTTAATCCCACAGGTATTTGCGCTAATTCAGTTCAAGAACAAGAGTTTTGGTGTTTTGTAAGAGAGGTTGGGAAATCTCCCAGTTCGTTTTGTGACCGTGTTCAAGATAACGGAATTGGAATCAGAACTGCTCTGGAAACGTGGAAGTACTTAGCAGTGATATAGATGGGGGAAGAAATAGAAAAATAAAAGCCATTGTTTTTCCAATTCTTGCTTCCCTGTCTTGTCTGTCATTCTGTAAATAAAACGAACTATCTCTGTTGAGTTGGATTTGCACGGGTATTTTAAGAAAGTAGGAGAAGGTTCATCTCTGTCAATAAGCCCCCTGCCCACTGGCTTGCTTATTCCGCAGACCTCCACGGAGCCTCTGCTCTCCGGAAGGGCCTGTGTTAGTAGCGGGAACGCTAGGAAAAGCAGGACACACGCGCACCTAGAGTGATGGTCTAGGAGCCGCTGTCACATGAGGAAGGTGGTGAGACGTCCCCTAAGTCCCACAGAATAAGACAACATGGGACGAGGCGGTGGGGCTCCAGGAGCGAGCCCTGGAGCGTTAAGTGCCCCGAGCCAGGGCACTTTGGGCCTTTGGGAAGTGGGGGTTCCTTCTGTGGGAGGTGATGGTGATGAAGCTGGGCGGTGGCAGCAGCCAGACATGCAGAGGGTGTGTCTTGGGTTGGAGGGGAAAGTCTGAAATGGGACATTGCTGTGAGATGTCCTTCTGGG
>NW_020174276.1:20121-26440 GCF_003031525.2 Neophocaena asiaeorientalis asiaeorientalis
GAAAGTGGTTGGATCAGAAGAGCACGTGAGGAGGGGCTTTGCTACGGAAGCACCAATAGCCACGCGCACTGAGGGCCTGAGGTCCCAAGGCTTGGCGCCTCCGGAAGCAAAAGACACGCCCATTGGCCTTCCACCAATAGGAAGGCCTCCCTGCAAGGCTGCGGAGTTGGGGGAGCAAACTTGGCGATGCAGAGCCCATTGTGGCAAGTACGTCCACTTGTCTTCACAGGTGGTTTTCTACTGTGATTGATAATGTCATAAACCTATTCTTATTTCTTTGGTTTGTTTTAATTTTTGAATTTTATTTTATGTATTTTTTTATACAGCAGGTTCTTATGAGTTACCCATTTTATACATATTAGTGTACATTTGTCAATCCCGATCTCCCAATTCATCACACCCCCCGCCCGCCCCCACCATTTTCTCACCTTGGTGCCCATATGTTTGTGCTCTACGTCTGTGTCTCTATTTCTGCCCTGCAAACCGGTTCATCTGTACCATTTATCTAGGTTCCACATATGTGCATTAATACACGATATTTGTTTCTCTCTTTCTGACTTCCTTCACTCTGTATGACCGTCTCTAGATCCATCCACGCATCTACAAATGACCCAATTTCGTTCCTTTGTACAGCTGAGTAATAAATAATAGTCATAAAGCTCTTCTTCATATGGACTGATTTCTTGTCTAGTTGTATCAACTAGCCATCTTCTCACAAGGCACGAGAGAATGAGTCAGCCGTCTGGGGCCTCTTTTATAAGGGAGGTAATCATTCATGAGGGCTCCCCCCTCATGGGCTAATCACTTCCCAGGGCCCCACCTCCAAATCCCATCCCTTTGGGGGTTAGAATTTAACAGGTGAATGAGGGGCAGGGGTTTACAAATATTCAGTCCATAGCAGTGTCTGTCCAACTATTGTTGCTCCTATGTCTCCTTTTTTCTGCTGAGATACTCAAGGTTTTCATTTACATTTTAACTTCTCTACTGCCTTCTTAGGCAATTATCAGTTTTCACTAAAACTTTACAATTCACCTATGAAATGGAAAAAAGCGCTCACCATCTCTGGGTCTGCACAGTGCCTACCCTACCCTCTCACTGGAGAGGTGTCCCATGGGTGCTGAGCAGGACTCCGACACTTGACCCCCGCCCTCACCTGCAGCATCCCTTTCCCTCCATTGCCCACAGCAGAGGCCAGACTCAGCTGAAACTTTCAGAGAAATTTACTAAGAGAAACTTTGACTGAAACCATTGAACAGAGGGCATGATAACACAGAGAGGAACTTGTAACAGCCACCAGAGTTCGGGGGTCTCTGGCCCCCCCACCAGGGTCCCCTACAATGTGCCTCCACTACACCCCACCTGGCGGCCCTCCATCCCCCCACTGCCTCCCTTCCTGAGGGCCCTGCGGGTGGTGTCTCGCCAGGAAGATGGGTGCCGGCAATGCCCGCTCCCCCAGGTCAGCCACTCCCCCTCTGGCCCACATGCCCGGGGCCTGGCCCTGCCCTATGGCTGGAACAGGAAAGTCCCACAGCAGGGCACCCACCACTGAGCGGACGACGGGGTGTCCCGAGGAACAACGTGGTGGCCTTCAGTTGTACTGCTAATTACTTTCACATTTCCAAGTAAATTCCTATTCCAATGCCATGTTATCTTGTTCACCATCACAAAATAATATGGGAATCTTACAATTTGTTTTACACAATTGCAAAACTCTTGTCATTGAACTGAACTAATGCAAATACGTGTGTGATTAATGTCGTTTGCAAACTTAGATACTGAAGCTTATTAAGCCTTCTTTTAAATGAGACAATATGTGAAAAATTCCCAAAGAAAACAGAGATGAAATTCCACGTCATCTTACACAACAGGAACCCAAAGATGCTACACACCATGTTCCCCCCACTCGCAGGGGCCCTCACTACTTGGAAACTCGACCGCTCTCTCTTCAGACTCAGAGTGAAGGACCAGCCTCACTTGCTACCAGTGAACTTGGGCCTGGAAGGAGCCTGGCTGCTTCTCTGGCTCAGGCTCTGGTCAGGGTCCCTTTCTTGACGGCTTTGTGCAGCAGGGCTTCCGTCCGCAACACAAAAGCAGAGAGGCACTCACCTGATTGCTGTTGAGCAAACACTTCACCCAGATGGTCGCCTGGGACTTGTTGTCTCCAAACACCTGGATCAAAGCCGCCAGGCAGTCCTGTGCAGCCCTGGCAGGGTTCTCCACCAGGATCCTGTGCACAAAGTGCAGGGCCACCCCTCGCAGGCCTTCCATCAGCCTGCTCCTCCTCCTCTCCCTTTCCAAAACCCCACGCCACACATGCAGCATGTCAGAGGTATGGTCTAGCCAGACCTCAAAGGACTCCTCCCCGGGGTCCGGCTGGTCCCTCCCGGAAAACACGCCCAGGCGCTGGTACCGCAGGGTCTTCACCCAAGGCTGGACCGCCTGACTGATGGATGGGAGCCAGCACACCCTGCGCAGCCCCAGCCTCAGCCCCAGGGCACCGGCCACACTCTCCACCGTCTGCCCCTGTTGCCACAGGAAGGGGAACACGCGACCTAGAAACTCCTCTCCTGAGCATCGGGGCACAAAGGCCATGTTCCAGGGACCTCTAGTGCTTGGGATTTCCCTGGGGACCAAAGCATAATCGACTTTCCGGTGAAGCTCGACCAGGGCCGCAGTGGCAGTGTTCCGGGATGCCCAGGATGAGCAGGCCCCTGTGAGCGCTGACGCCCATCCACCTGCACTGGTCCTGCAGCATCGTCACCGCCACCGCCCGCAGTTTCCTCCGGTGCGGGGCTAATGCTATGGTTAGGAAACTTTTCCCGGTGCAGACCAGGGTGGCTGGCCCTGGGGGGTGGGGGAACGGGAATGAATTGGGGCGGGGGTCTAGGACTCAGAGAAAACCGCCCAGGTCTCCACAGCCTGTGAACACGAACAGGACAAGAGAGAGGTTAAGGCCGACCCGCCCCCCCACCTCACCCTACCCCCACCACGTGCTGCCCCTCCTTTCCCCCGTGCTGCCTCTGCGGTCCAGGCTTACCACGCCGGGTCTGGTACCTTCTTCGGGTCGGGGTCTTTCCTGGCCGAGGTCCCAGCAGGAGGGGCGCGAGGCTGCGCTGAGCGGCGACGGGGTCGGGCGCCCCTCTTTCCCCGGCTCTCTCTCTCCCTGTCTCTGTCCCTCTCTCAGCGCTGCACGTGGGCCAGCGCGCCACCGCCTGCCTGCCCGCCCGCCACCGCTCTCTGCAGTGCGGACTCACTCGGGGCGGGGGCACAGTGGTAGCCGAGCGCGGACCCCGGGCTGTCGCCACCGCCGCGAACGCCCCGGGACCGCGGGTGACGTCACCTGTTCCTTCCCCCTCCCCTCCCAGGACTGGTCCTGTCCCCAGGCTAGGCGAGGAGCACCTCGCCCAGCCCAGGTGTGATTCCTCAGAGTAGATGCCACAGGCGCACACGGGCGTTCACACACACACCGCCCCATCAGAGGGTCTGCGGTCCACACGCTGCCCTCCCCGCTCGCCCGGGAGGCCGGGAGCCGCAGGCTTCAGCCGCTGTGGGTGCACGACGGGCCAAGGCACTCCGCCACCCCAGTGCCAGTCGCCAGTCCCCAGGAGGGTGCCACGGTTTTGCTCGCTGCCAAGTTCAAATCCCAATAGTGGGCTTCTGCTACTTAGAGCTCAACTCCTAGTGCCTGTGTCTTACTCTGTTTCCTTGGGCAAGTCCTTGCCCCTTCTCCGCGCCTTAGCGGAAGGACAGAATTGGGGTCTCCACCCGAGGGTGTGTACCAGAGAGCTGCTGTGCTGGGAGTTGGGTACTCAATATGTGCCTTGCCCTCACCAGCCTAGTGGGCTCTGGGACATTGCTCTCTTGGCCCCTCAGGGCAGCATGGGTGTTGCACCTCCCCAGAGACCTCCGGCTCTCTGGCCCTGAGTCAGCCTTCTTCCCTAGGTCCTTCCCCTTTCCTTTGCCACCTAGGCTAGATGGTGCACGAGGGCAGTGCTGCCTCTGCTGGAAACAAAGGTCAAGTCCCTGTGGGTTTCGCCAGCCTGCACCTGTCCCTTCACGGGAGTCTGGGTCCATGCAGACAAGCTCTCCACTGCTCGGGTGGCAGGGAGTTCCTCTAGGGGTCACACCTCCGGATGTCATTGCTGCCCCTGCCCCCTTCTCTTTTCTTGCCTGGCATCTGGCCAGCCATCTTCTTCTGCGATTTGCTTTTCCTACTCAAGGTTCACTGGTCAAGACTTCTCTGAGTGTCCAGCTCCTGGTTGAATCGCAGCCCTGGTTTATTTGTGCATGACCCCAAGGATGGGCATTCAGGCTGTTCCTGGTCTTTGGCTGTTACAGACACTGCTGCCACCAGCACCCTGCACATGCCTGTCTGAGCCGCTGTCAGCTCAGAAGTGGTTTTGCTGGGACCTGGGCTGTGCCCATGACCGGGTGTTGCTAATCCGTTACTTCCCATGAGCGGCTGAACCCATGTTCATTCCTACCAGCAGCGTGGGAGTGGTCCTGTGGACCCCACAGCCTGAGCAGCCTTGGGTCTTGTCCAGCCTTGACCATTTGCCCACCGCACAAGGAAAAGCAGTGCCTCATTACTGTACACCTTGCCTTTCCCCGGTTGGCGGTGAGAGCGGGTATCTTCTCAGAAGTTTGCCAACCGTGCCCGGGTGCTCTTCTGTGAATCGCCTTTGCTCATTTCCTCCCCACCACGGAGAAGCGTTGTTGGCCTGTTTCTGGGAGAAAGTTCCTGGCATCAAGGTTGAAGACACTCTCATTTGTTTTACACTCACCCATCACCCAGAAGCAGGCCACATTGGAGTTGGCCTTATAGCTGGACCTTGGCTTGCCCACGTGGCCTTACTCTCCCAGCTTTCCTATCTCGCAGGTGGTAAGTGCTGGGTAAATGAAGAAACACGGGTGTTCTCTCAGAAACCATCTTTCCCAGTTGGCCTCATGGGTGCGTGCACTCCCCGCCCTCCCACTGCTGAGGGCCGAGACTGTCTGCTCTTAACACTTGCCGTGAGAATTTCTGTCTAGGGAACCTCGGCCCCAGTCCTGTCACAGATTCCACCCCACAGCGTCCTCCTTCTTGGTTTCTGCCATGATTTGTCTGGGGTCCTTCCTCAGAGAAGGTGCTCCCGTGGGAGCAGATGCGGGACCCTTGCTGCCAACTGGCCAGCTGGCCTGTAAGTAGACTGTTGACTCATTTCCCCTCTTTTCAGCCTCCTCCCTTCCTATTCTCCCTCCTTCCATACGTACTGACTCCAGTTCCAGGACTCTCCTCCAGCTCTGCCTCCGGACACCAGCTCCGCGCTCTGCCGGGGCTGGGCTGCGATGCCTTGACTGTCTTCACTTTACCACCTCTCAGCCTTCCTTTGACTCCACCTCCTAACACAGCCGACCATCCTACCTTCTCAAAACACTTTCCTTTGTCTCTTGGCTTCTGTCAGCCCCGCCCCCCACCTTCAGGCTGACCGCATCAGTCTCTGCCTTCCTGTTCTCCTTGCAACTCCCTCCTCCTCCTCCTTTGCTTGGAGCTCAGTGCGGTGGAGGTGGGCTCCCAGCCTCAGCTCCGGGCCCCTTGGCACCTCTGACACCACTCTCACCGGAAGGATCTGCCTGCCGATGGCTCCAAACGTTCTGTCTCTGGGCAGGAACTCTTCCCTGAGCTCTGCGTGTGTTCATCAAACTAACTGCCCACGTGGATGCCCAAGGGGAACTTCAGAATGAAGATGTCCAGACTGGAGCACTCTATGCCCCTCAACGCGCTTGCTTCTTCCCCAGGCTTCCCAAGGGCTCTGCCTTCTACCCGGTTGCTCAAGCAGAGGTACCAGAATTCTTCCTCCCCTCTCCTCTGCTCCTCCTCCCCCATCTAACCCATCATCAGATTTTAGTGACTCTAGTCGGCGACTGCTGCCCCCGTCCACATCTCCACGGCCCCTGGCCCCGTCTACTCCTCTCCCTTCTCCCACTCTGGCCCCTTTCTCTACTTCACTCCCACTCACATGGCAGCTGGGGCAAACTCTTTGCAACGCCACCAGACCCCACTCCTCCCCGGTGATGTGTCCTCCCTGTGGCTCCCCATCTCCTTAGAGTAAACTCCAAAGTCCTCTCCCTGGCCAGCAGCTCCCCCACCCCCGCCGGGAGTTGGCCTCCTCTTTAGGCTCTCCTTCCCATGCCACCCATCTGCAGCCCCCTCACCAGACTCCTGCTGTGATGGACTTCTCGGCCGGCCCCAGAGCACACCGAGCTCATTCCCATCTGTGGCCTTTGCCTTGGTTCCTCCTCTGTGTGGGACAAGCCGCCCCCCAAAATTCCCATGGTG
>NW_020174276.1:26640-40575 GCF_003031525.2 Neophocaena asiaeorientalis asiaeorientalis
GTCTCAGCCAAACCCCCCTCCCACCCCCTGGCCTTGGAGGCCTCCCCGATTGGCCACCACATCAAACGTGGACCCTGGAGTACCCTCCGCTCGTATTCACATTAGCGGCATTGCCTTATGTGTCATCATGTAATAGATGCTGGTTGGGGTCTTTGCTATGGGCATCAGGGTGACAGGGGTGGGGATGAGTTCCTGTGGCTATGCTCACATTTAAGAGTCCCCTGTGACGCCCAGGTAGATACCCGTTTCACCCCCTTCCGTCCTCCTCCTCCCTTCACCGCCACCCCCCAACTTGGGGCTCCGAGGGCAGACCGCTGGGCTCCCGGATGCGGGTAAAGGACTTGTCATTATGCCACTGGCTTGGTTCAGCCTCCGGGGTCTTCTGTCTTTGGGCTTGTTCCCCCTGATTGCCAGCAGCGGGCCCTGCACAGAGCCAGTGCCCAGCAGATGTTGACCAAGGGAGGAATAGACTCAGATTCACACAGGCTCCGGACCACTAGGTGACAGGGTGCTCCCATAACTTACCCCCTCCACCACACACCTTACTGTTGGGAATGAAGTCCAGGGGACGGCCAGTGTGGCAGCAGAGAGGGTCTCAGGGTTTCTTTCCATTTGGCCGCCTCCCAGCTGGGTGACCTGGGAGATGTCCCTCAGCCTCTGAGGGTTGAGTGGGAGAGTCGTCGGCTCACAGCCCGGGAGGGGCTTCTCTGCCCCACAACTGCCGAGGGCCCAAGCTCTGCGCAGCTCGACGCGCCCCTCTTGTCTCCTCTAGGGAGAGCCAGGAGCTCTCCCCTACCTTCTCACCAGGCAGTGTCCACCCACACTTCCTAAATTTTGGCCTCAGACCAGCTCCCCACCAGCTGCAGCCTGCTCTGACTGCTCAGTGGTCCTCTTCCTCCGCCCCCACCTCTGGGGGCTCCCAGCCCTGCCCCAAACCCTCCACAGGCTCTCGGGCAGCCAAGCAGGCCCCCTTCTCCCTTTTGTGAACCTGCCATTCCCTCACTGGCCACTCCTACCTGGGGGACAGCTTCTTCCTGGCTGCCAGCAGCCTCCGCGTCCACCTGCCCACGGATACCTCGCAGGTGCAGTTGGCTGCTTTCGGGTGGCATGGTCCTTCTGAGCGCCACCCCAACACGGTTCTCGTGCTTCCCCGACTTGAGGGTCCTACTGGGCTGGGTAAGTGTCAGCAAGTCTCCGACCTTCGCAGATCTGGTTGCTTGCAGCGTGTTCCGTAATGTGGTCAGTACAGGTGTGGGACTCAGGCCATGGCCTGATAAGTGGCCGGCCTCTCTCTGCCTCGTGTCTGGCTTGGGATGGTCCCCACACCAGGAACTGGCGATGTGAGTGTGAATTGCCACAACCACTTTGGACATTCTGCGTGGAGCCATCTTAAGTAAATCATTCACTTCCCTCCCTTGTGACCCAGCCCTGTCATTCCTACTTATTTACCCAGGACAATGGAACACACATGTCCACAGAGAGACTCCCTCAAGGACATTCACACCAGCTTTTATCATAATGGCTCCACACCAGAACCAGCCCAAGTGCCCATCAGCAGGAGAAGGGACGAGGGACTTGCTGTGAATCCCCTACCCTGGGGCAATCCTACACAGAAGTGAAAACCAGCGGGCTGCAGACCCTCGCAGCCACACGGGTGTGTCTCACAGAGAGGATGCCGAGTGAGAGAAATTAGACACCAGGCTGTGGCACTGTGTGATTCCACTGGCACGGAATATGCCAAACCAGGCAAAATGGGCCTGTGGTGAAGGAACTTCAGAGGGTGGCAGAGTCTCCAGGGAGGTAGAAGCGACTGGCAAGGAGGTTGTGGCTCCTTTCTGAGAAGATATAAATGTTCTCTATTTTGACAGGGCGCTGGCTTAGTCACGGGGTGGATACGGTTTTCCAAACACATTGAACTGTCACTTTGAACACTTTGAACAGGGGTGGTGGTGAAATGAGCCATATTCTCTGAGGCTCTGTTATGGAGCACCTGGTGCTATGGACCATATTTGGTCTCCCCAGTATTTGTATGTCAAAGCCCTAACCCCCAATGGGACTGGATTTGGAGATAAGGCCTACAAGGGGGTAATTAAGGTTAAATGAGGTCATGAGGCCCTGATCGGATTAGAGTAGGGTCCTTATCAGAAGAGAAGCCAGAGACATCTCTCTTGCCCTTGTGCTCTCTCTCCCACCATCTCTGCCCCCCACATTGTACAAAGAAGAGGTCATACACAGTGAGATGCCTGCCACCTACCTATGAGTTGGGAAAAGACCTCTCACCAGAAACCGACCCTGCCGCACCTGGATCTCAGACCTCCAGCCTCCAGAACTGGGAGAAAATCAAGGTCTGTGGTTTAAGGCCCCCAGTCTGTGGCTTTTGGTTATGGTGGCCTGAGCTGATGAAGACTCCTGGGTTCCCTCATGTTTGCCTGGGGAAGTCACTCTTCCTTAGCGGATCCCTACTGCTCATCTATCGATTGAAGCCATCTGCCCCTCTGTCTTGCTTGGAGGCTGTGAGGATCCCCTGTGAGTGTGTATGCGGTGCTCTCTTGAAGAGTCCCTGTTTCTGTATTTTCCTGAGGTGATGCTGTGCTCCCTGCCATGATGTCCCATCCAGGCTCTGTCTGCCTCCTGCAGCGTGCAGGGTGGGTGGTCGGGGGCAAAGCCCCAGTGAGGGAGGGGCTCGGGAAACTCAGGAGCCTTCAGTCGTGAAGACTCCAGGAATAGCAATTTCCAGGCTGCAGAGCTGGGCTGCTGCAAGGCAGGGTTGGCCCGGTGTTGTCAGGCTTGGTCCTCCTCTCCCGGCACTGTCTCCTCAGAGCCTAGCAGGTCCCACTTCCTAGGACCGAAGCCCGGGAGAGGCAGGCAGGTCTAGTCCCCCTTGAACGTGCCACCTCCGTCCATGCCTGGAATAAGGGTGTGTCCTGCCCTATGACACCTGGACCCAGGGTGACTGAGTCCACTTCCTCCCTCAGGATCCTGACCCAGCCCCACCCAGTGGACCCTCCGGGAGCTCTGAAGGCTCTGCCTGCTTGTCTATGGATCCCTTTCCCAGGCCCTCTCTCTCCTGACTGACCTGCAGTCTTCTCCAACTGCAAGCACTCCTTTCGCCTCCAGGGGGGGCCAGGTGTGAAGGGGACTGTCTGTCCCACTCCCTTGGGAAGGGAAGGTATGCTATATGCTCGCCCTGCCCCTCCCCACAGGATAGGATATTCCATCCCTGTGAACTCGGGGAGCTCCTGGGGCTTTCCCCAGATAAAATGAGAACCTCCTTTAGTTCACCCAAACAAGGAGTTAAGCTGCCCCACGATGTTCCACCCATTGTAGTATGTGCTGAGCCTACGCCGACCTGTGGGCCAGAGCAGAAACACACCCTGCCCTAACTCAGTGCATAGTCTAAGGCATTACCACAGACCTTAAGGAAATCAGCCCCCGAGGAAACGTTATGGGATAAACTCTGCCATGTCCACCAAGGGGATGCATCCCAGCGTCCTAGCATCCATTCAGGTGGCAGCAAAAGCTCTTCATGTGCATTTCCTTCCAGGAATGGGTGGTACAGAGATGCAAAGGGTCGACCAGTATTCCCTGAGTGCTTGTTCCAAATCAGGTACGGCTCTAGAGTTCAGGGATCTGAGCGGTGAACACAATGGGAAATGTCCAAAGACAATCCCCTTGAAAGCCATGACTCTTGGTTGTCAGAGCCAGGTGCTTGAGACAGAAAAGTGACCCCTTTCAGCATCAAGAGTCATCAAGTGTGGAGACCTCAGAGCATGGACAGTTAGTTCCCTGTAGACTGCAGCGTGGGGAGGAATGAAGGGAGGCCAAAGAGCTGTTTTCTCACTCGAAAGGAACTGAGAGTTTGTCCTGTGGATGGGACGGGAATACATGTGGAGGGACTGCAATTTCGGTTGTTTGTAAAATCACTCCCGAGTCTTTGTGGCTCTGCTTTAAGTGTCATGCCTGCTGATATATAGACATATAAAATGGCAAATATGACTAGTGCTATGAGGAAAGGTACACAATGCTCTAGGACAACTCTCTAGAGGGATACGAATTAGTCTGGAAAGTCAAGGAAGTCTTCCCTGGGGCAACGGTGCTGACAACTGAAGGACAGGTAGGAGATGCCCAGGGGAAGAAGGAAGGCAGGCACGTTCAGGCGGAGCGTACAGCAGTGTTCACAAGTCCAGCGGTGGGGACAATATTACCTGAGACAGGCTGAAATACGGCATATGGGACAAGGGTGGGAGGCTGGTTCGAGATCGTCAGGACTGGCAGACCGATTACACACCTCTCAGGCTGTGTAAACCAGGTGAAGGACTGTAGCCCTAATTCAAAGCACAGTGGGAAGTCGTTGAAGGATTGCTAAGCAAGGGACTAATGTGATCAGATTTGCATTTTAAGAGGTCACTCCTGCTGCAACTTGGAGAAAGTTTTGGCGGGGACGAGGGGGTCTTTCAGAACACCACTGAGTGGGCTGCTGCAGAACCCTAGCCGGTAGAGGACAGTTCAGATGGGAAGCAGTCAGTGTTTGCTCACAAACCCCCTAAAAAAAATCTCTGAGAAACTATGCATCCCCTCACACATGGCAGTTGGCATCTAAAGCTCTCACTCTAAGTTTAAATACTTGTAAATACATCAGTTCTGCCACACTGTAAATGTTGACATTTTAAAATGAAACTTTAACACCACAATTTTGATGGCATCCAGTGAAATCTAAATACAGGTTTTCCCTGCTATCCAAAAGCAGAGTGTTCCTCTGAAACCTCTCCTATGCTGAAATGGCAGCAAAGAAGCAATGACCCCAGGGCACATCTTGTTCACGGACACACAAAATAAATCTGAGATCAAGCACAGATGCTCACAGACACATTTCAAAGCTCTGAAGGCTTGATGCTGAGATGCTGACTGTACTTCCTGAGGAAGGAGCTTGGAGGTGCCACTCTTGCCGCAGCTCAGGGGCGTGCACTGCCTCTGTCGTGGCCCCCTGCAAAACACACGCTGAACACGTTGCAGTTTTCATTTTTCATAAATTCCCTTTGGATTTCTTTGGTTAGCAAAAAGAGGTACTGATGTAGGTCCATAAAAAGGAAGTGGCAGGGCTTCCCTGGTGGCGCAGTGGTTGAGAGTCCGCCTGCCGATGCAGGGGAGGAAAAGGCAGCATAAAACTTTCGAAAGCAGAGCCTACCTGTATAGCAACTCTATTACTCAACAAAACTGATTTCAAATTTGTGTATTTTCTTTTGTTTTTGTGCATTTTCATGTCTATTTTTATTATCTCCTTTTTCACCTAACCTTGTAATTATGAGCGTCTAGATGTTTTAAATCCCTGAGGAGATAGTGTGGGGGTGTTTTTAGGATCAGATGGTAATTGCTTTTGAACTTGAATGTGTTCAAAAGCATGTACAAAAGCATTGGAGACATAAAGGAGGAGCATAATGTATGCAGGGAACGGTGAAAAGGGCAGTTCTGCTGGAGCATGGGGTCTCTGTGGGCAAGAGTAGGTGGAGGTAAGGCCGGGTTGATAAAGGTCTAGAGTATCACTTGAAGGAATTTGGTTTCATCCTAGAAGGAGTGCTTGGAGAGGATTTTAAAAAGAAGCCTGCCATGCCTAGGATTGCATTTCAGAACGGCCACCCTCGTGTAGACAATGGAAGGTAGAGCATGAGATCGGAGGTGGCAAGAAGATCAGTTATGAGACAAGTGCAGTAATCCCGCAGAAGGCCCTGGCGGGGGGGATGCGTCCCTGCAAAACAATGGAAGTTGAAGGGGCTTGAACCTCTGCTGTAAGGACTCTTGATGATGTGGGTCAAAGGTATGAAGTGTCCCCTCTAAGTCTCAGCTTCCCTTATAAAGCCATTCTCACTCATCCAGCACCACTGCCCCAACCCCACCTCCCTCCCTTCTTTGTTGCTCCAGCAGTCCATATACTCTCTACAATAAAACTAATCATTTGACTTCGTACTCAGGGCTTTCATTCTCAAATTGTTGTAATCATCCCCCCAACAGACATTTATTGAGCAGAGGCCGAGAGCTGGGACTGGAGGGGATTGGAATTGGGAGTGCTCGGCAGTACGGAGGAACCAATCAAGCCAGTTCCTTGTTGCTGAGGGAATTTCCCATCCCCACCATGTCCAGCACCTAAGGGCTCACTGGAATCTGCTTTAACTATTTTCTTGCTAATAAATTGGTTTTCTTCGTGAGAGAAGAGGTGTTGGACCCCTTCCTGTCCATCTTCTCTTTCTATGGTGCTGCCAACTCCAGCCCTCCCCGAGGAGGTTCAAAGTAAGTAGGAATGGATTGGGTCTTTTAGGAGTCTGTGGTATTCCCAGATGTGCCTTCGAGGCTTCTACCAGGAGAGTGGGGGGTAGCTGGACCGAGGGATCTGTTTCTCTTTCCTGTTGAAAACCCAGTGGCAGATGGAGCTGTCGGTAAACTTTCTTAAGCTCCTTCAGAGGATTTGAGCGCTCTGTCCTCCGACCTTCTAGGCCAGGGGTTTTCCTCTCAGGCTCCAATGGAGATGACTTGAGATTCCCATTTTATCTGGGAGGGTAAAGCCAGCTGTTCCTTGCAGCTGAGAGTTTCCCACCACTGTTCCTAGGCCTACCTCCTTTCCCTTCCTCCAGACCTTCTTGGAAATCACATTGGGCTCTGTGGCGATATTCTTGGTACCACTCTGTGGGGTCTCCCATAATGCCTCTTCCCCCAAAGGCCAAATGATTGGAATGGAACTCTGGGACACCATTGTGTCCGCAGCACAAATCACTAGGTCCCCTTTCTTTTTCAAAAACTAGGGATTCCAATTTCCAGCCCGGACATGATCTCCCAGTTAGAGCCAGCAGAGGAACCATGGATGCTGGAAAGAGAAGTGCCAGGAGTCTCCTGTCCAGGTGAGTGAGTGAAAGCCAGGTAAGTTGGTGTCCTTCTGAACAGTGAAGGAAGGCATGCACGGCCTCTTTCAATTTCTCGTAGTAAGAGCGGTTTTCTATTTATTTATTATCTCCCATGGGAGGTACTCTTACGTGATCCGTTCACAGAAAGAGTGGGAACTGACCACCTGGAGACCCTGGATTGAACTGGGTTTTGCAACTCCAGTTCTGAGCAGAAAAAAAAAAATGAACATTTTAAGAATTCTAAATGTTGTGTGGGCTTTTTGTTGGCCTCTGGTACTTACCCACATTCAGCATTCATAATGATGTGTGAGATATTCCCAATTGCATTCTCCCTCATGGGACATTGACATTTCATTCAAAGGAATACCATGTTTAATAATAACAGCGGGCTTCCCTGGTGGCGCAGTGGTTGAGAGTCTGCCTGCCAATGCAGGGGACATGGGTTCGTGCCCCGGTCTGGGAAGATCCCACATGCCGTGGAGCGGCTGGGCCCGTGAGCCATGGACGCTGAGCCTGCGCGTCCGGAGCCTGTTCTCCGCAATAGGAGAGGCCACAACAGTGAGAGGCCCGCGTACCGCAAAAAAAAAAAAAAAAAAAAAAAAAAAAAAAAAAAGAAAGGAAACTATTTGTTGTGTCTCATGGTTTTTTTTGAAAGACATTCATTCATTTAAGAAATAGATTTTTTTTTTTACCGAGATTTGCTTTATTACAAAGATAATATGCGCTCATTCTAGAAATTTTAAAAATAGAGACATAAAGAAGAAAGTATAAATATCTTGAAATCCTTCCTCCCAAAGACAACCACTACCAACTTTTGTATGAGCATTCTTCCGAGCATGTCTCTCTGCACAATTATGTGTGGAGATATGGGTACTTGGAGGTATACGCTGTGATTCTCTACCTGCCATTTTGCCCTCAATAATGTGTTGTGGACAGCTTTCCGTGTCAGTGAATATACAGGCATAGACAAATATTCACCCCTTTTCATGGCTGCATAGCATTCCACTTTACCAACATACCATAATCTATTTAAAGCAATTCACTCTTGATAGCTATTGTGGTTGTTTTCAGGTTTCCATTATTGTAAGCAACAGCAAGATTAAACAACCTTATGCAACATCTCTGCGAACTTGTCAGGCTATCTACTATGGAGTGGGATTGATGGGGCAAATGGTGAAGTGCAAGATATCTAATATGCATTATTGCTTTGAAACTTACAACACTCCTGGGTCATTTTTAACTAAATGCAAAATAAAGTTGAATTGGTCTTTAAAAAGTAATTGACAACACTTTCTTAAAAATTCTCCAAGTCTTTAATTTATTGTTCCTACTTCTTCTGGGCCTCCCTGGTAGGTTGAAGTTTTCCAGAATTTCAGAATTGAGCCCCTAAGCATCCGCTAATTGGATTTCAGGTCATCCGGAATCGGTATGCAGGTAGTGAGAACAGGTAATAACAACAGCAAACACTTGTATAGTATTTACAGTCTGCCAGGCACACAGAGTTACGGGTGCTTTTCAAATATAACTCAGTTCATCTTCCAAAAAGCTTTAGGTCGCAGATAGCATCGTCTTCATTTTATTGATGAAGAAACTGAGGACCCAAGAGAGCAAGTGGTTTGTCCAAGTGGACACAGCAAGTATGGGGACAAGTCAGGAATCGAACGCACTCAGTTTGGCTCCAGAGGCTCACAGGTACACGTAGGCCAACGTACCTTCCCTTGCCAGTTCACACAGGTGATAGACACAGGTGCTTCATGCTCTAGCCAGTCGGCTTCAGCGAGCAGCCAGTGGTACCCCCTCCCCCACCATGTCAGTTGAATTAAGACGCAGCAGTTACCTGTGTTCCTTTGGTAGGACGTCCTCCTCTAGGGCCTGAATGAACATTCCAAGGCTGTAACCTGATCCCTGCTTCCACATCTCTTTCCCCTCCCCATTGTTCTAGCTTGAGTTAAGCCCACTCTTTTGGGAAACAAAGGTCTCCTCTGGTTTCTTATTCAAGGAGCGGGAGATTTTGCCTAGGAGCTGGACTCTTTTGTGCAGCCCTAAGCTTCAGGACTGGAGGAAACTGGGATTTTCCCCTCCTAGTTTGTAAACAATGCCTTTTGTTTCTGGGGTTTGTTTTAATCATAAAAGTATCATGTGTTGGTTGCAGGAAAAAAATTAAAAGGCAGAAAAGTATAAACAAGCTAATAAAATCACTTGTTAGAGAAAAGTACTATTGACGTTTTGGTGTATTTTCTTCCACTATTTTTCCTGCACACATATAAGTGTATGTGTATATATAGTTATACATTATAACTGTAAACAGATTATGGTCATGTACTTGGATATCATTTAGCATATACTGATTTTTGTTTCATTTTATATCCTAACCATCCCCACAAATCATTAAAAATTCTTCAAAATCATGATCTTCAATGACTGTGGAGTATTTCATCATCTAGATATATAACTTATTTAATAATTTCCCTATGTTGGACATTTTAATTTCCCCCTTTTCACAGTGACTACTCACACCGCTGTGGACATCCTTGCATTTAAATCTCTCTGCACAGCTGTTTTTTTTCCCTCTAGAATAACTTGAACAGGAATTTTCAAGGCGCCTGATCCACGTTATGAATTGCTTGCCAAAAAACTTTCAAGTTCACGTTCTACCAGCAATGTATGAGAATGCATACTTCAGCACACCCTACCAGCATGTACTGTTGTTTTTCAAAATTTCTGCCAATTCGAAAAAGGGAAAATAGTTTTCATTTTGAACTTTTGCCAAGTGTTTATTGGCCATTTCTTGTTTTATGCCCCCCACTTCGGGTCCCCTTTTAATGACAGGGGCCCTGGAGGGCCATAGACCCTTAACCTAGACATCGAGACTTTCCCACTCCTTCTGCTTTCCTCTTTGAAGCACCTTTCCACTCGTGCTCTGGAGCGCATCCTTAATTCCTCCTCAAACTCTTGCTGCCATAATTATCATCTTCTCTCCCTCGGTCAACTTCATCTCTTCCTCCTGAAGTCATGCATACTCTGCCCCCCATTAGAATAAGAACTTTATGTGCACTCCTCTTTCTTCTAACATGAAGCGTGTCTCCTGGATTTGAGAAATTCCTTCAACGTGTACTCAGCATGTGACCTCTGACCCTGAAGGAAATCCTCACCGGCTGGCTCCCATCTTTGTTCTCTTGTGCCTCTTTGTCACGTTGGACAGTGCAGATTTTCTGGAAAACACTCAGGGTGGTCACATCGTGCTACATTCCCTGCAACTTTGCCTACTTCTGCACCTCTTCCAAATGCTCCTTGCTTCCTTCCCCTTCACTGGATGTGCCTGTCACACAGCTGCTACTCGTTTGGTTTATTTTAGAAGACACACGGGCCTTTCAGTGACTGTCTTGTAATAATCGAATGCCGTCACAGTGGGGCAGCTTCGTAAATACTGGGAGCTGTGGCCCTCAGAGTTTTATGTAGGGAGAGGGAGTTCCTACCTCTTTGCCAAAATTAAATGTCCTTGCCAAAATGTGACACAAAACTGAACTCTGTTCGTTAAAGCACATAGAACTTAGGTAGTAACATGATGCAAACTTAGGGGATCTTCACAACAAGCTTCATGTTTAAAAACTGTGTGCCCATGGTTCACTTGATGTCGGAATTGCACCAAAATAAATGAGTGGATCAGAAAGACACTACATGTGGGACACACATGTGTACAATATAAATAAAGGAAACAGCAATCATCAGTGTGGAAGGATGATTAAAAGATGGTACCAGAACATTTAGCTATTTGGAGGAAACATCAGTGTAGATCCTTAACGCATGCCACACTGAAATTTATGTCAAAAGGATTAAAGGTTTAATGCAAAGAAAAATATTAGAATAAATACCAGTGAATACTCATATTGTTTCTGGATCGGAAAGAATATTCTGAGCTTAAAAGCAATGAAAGAAATTACAGAGCAAAAATCTCACTAAATTCAACAATATAAAAAAAATTTAAATCTTTACATCAAGCATCATAAACACAACTAAAATGTAAGTGGTAGGTGGAGCGAAACATCTGCAACAAATGTAATGGACAAAAGGTTAATGTATGCTGACACATATATATGGAATTTAAGAAAAAAAATGTCATGAAGAACCTAGGGGTAAGACAGGAATAAAGACACAGACCTACTAAAGAATGGACTTGAGGATATGGGGAGGGGGAAGGGTAAGCTGTGACAAAGTGAGAGAGTGGCATGGACATATATACACTACCAAACGTAAGGTAGATAGCTAGTGGGAAGCAGCCGCATAGCACAGCGAGATCAGCTCGGTGCTTTGTGACCGCCTGGAGGGGTGGGATAGGGAGGGTGGGAAGGAGGGAGACGCAAGAGGGAAGAGATATGGGGACACATGTATATGTATAACTGATTCATTTTGTTGTAAAGCAGAAACTAACACACCATTGTAAAGCAATTATACTCCAATAAAGATGTAAAAAAAAAAAGGAATGTCTTAAAATTTGAGAATAAAAATACTGTCTTCACCAGCTAAACAGGTCATTGATAGGTACAGGAAATTCACTAAAGGAAAAAAATGCAAACAGCCATTAAGTCCCACTGTAATTACTCACCAAAGAAATGCAGATAAAAGAGGGTAGCTCTTGCCATTCGTAAAAGAGCAATTAAAATGATAGTTTGAGCAAAACCAGTTGGGCACTTTCATTTGCTGACAGTAAGAAAGCAAATTGAGGGACTTCCCTGGCAGTGGTAAAGAATCCACCTTGCAATTCAGGGGACTCCGGTTTGATCCCTGGTCAGGGAACTAAGATGCCACATACTGCGGGGCAACTAAGCCCTCGCGCCACAACTACTGAGCTCGCTCGCCTCAACTAGAGCCCGCGTGCCACAAACTACAGAGCCCACGTGTCCTGGAGCCTGCGCGCCACAACCAGAGAAGAGAAAAACCCACACACCGCAGCTAGAGAGAAGCCAGTGCACCACCACGAAAGATCCCACGTGCCGCAACTAAGACCTGACGCAGCCAAAAATAAATAAAATAAGTAAATAAATAAATCTTAAAAAAATTAAGAAAAAGAAAGCAAATTGATAATGCTTGCCAAAAGGCCTGCTAGAGAACACACATCAAGTCTTAAAGATGTTCGTATTCTCTTACCCTCTAGTGATATTTCTGAGATCGTCTGAAATGCAAATAAATAATCATGCAAAAGGATACTTAATCAAAATATTACAAAAGCACTACATTGTGCTAGACATGATAGCATATGATAGAATATATCAATCGTGCGAAAATAATAGTTAATGTGATGCTAAAGAGAAAACCCCAAACGAAATTATGCACACATAGAGCATAACCTTAACTATGAAGCAACAGCTAAAGGAAACACTAATTCTTACTACCGAGACAGGCCATTCAGCTCACGTCCCTGAGCCCCCGCTCTGGACAGCTCGCCAGACGCCAGCTGGGGGCCTGCGAATGTGGGCTCCAACCCCAGATCCTGACCTTGGGGAGGCCCCGTGCCCTCTCCCATGTGCTGTCTCATGCGGCAGCTGCCCGCAGGCCATGTGATGCGGAGACCAGCGCCCGGGCTCTGCGGGGGGCCCAGATGAGGTGGGGCACCAGAGGGGGGCCGGATCGGTGGTGCGGGTGTGGGCTGCATGCCAGGCAGGGAGGACTCAGACCCCCACCGGCACCCCACCCGTCTCGGGAGTCAGGCTCCATGGAAGAGGCCAAGGAAAGGGCCGAGAAGGGGCCTGGCACAGTCTTGGAGTTGGAGGGGGCCTGGCACAAGTGGGGACATGGCCAGATGAGGCTGTGCAGGAAGGCGGGGGTTGCCCTGCGGGGCTGAGCTTGAATGAGGGGACGTCTTTGACCACCTCATCTCAGGGCCTGCGGGGTCCTTCCCGGGGCGGGACTGGTCCCCGGGGGAGGCCTGGGGAAGGCTCCAGACCGGCAGCAGGGCCTCGGGGTGAGCAGGGCCGAGCCACTGCCCACATGTGTGCTCCAGCCCCCCTGCCCCTGCCAGGCTGTGGGACGCAGCCCTCATCCTGCAGCGCCTGTGAGGTTTGAAACAAGGACCTCCTGTCTCCCTCGGCTGTACTTGCTCCCAGGACCGTGCCTCCCTGACCCAGAGCCTAGCACATACCCTGTCCTTGGAAGCCCTCAACCTTGTCGAGCACAGCCCCCAGGGCAGCTCCCCCCAGCCTCTCATCTGCATCCCTGGCTGCTCCGGGACAACTACTCCCTCTGTGGGGCTCCAGGGGTGCAGCTCCGAGCTGTGCAGGGGGCGGGGCCTCTCTCTAAGGCCACAGAGAAGAGAGCTGGGCACAGGGGCCTCCTCCAGGCAGCCCCTGCCACCCCTCGGAAGGGTCCTCCCTCCTTCCCCATGCAGACCCAGGTTTCTCTTCCTTCTCTTCTTTCTCTCCAGCCCTGTTGGGCTCACCCCTTCCTCCAGGGCCCTTGTTCTACAAGCTGGACCCAGTCCTCTCCCTTCTCCCCACACTGTCTGCCTTTGCTGTAGCCCTCAGCCCCGTGACTCCCTCCCGTGACTGGTGACTCAGGGCTGCAGTGGGGCCGGGGAGGGAGACGCTCCAAAGGGAAGGCAGAGGATTTTGCAGGGGGGACAGAGAAACACTCAGATTTTATTCTACATGAACTTGCCCCATCTTCTCCCAGCCACATACACAAAGGCACCTTGGTCTTCTCTCTAGTAAGTATGTACATCAAGCACTTTCCACCCTATCACGGATACCACGTGGCCTTTTCATTCAGAGCCGTTTCTGGAAGGTCTCTTTTGGACCAGGCCTTGCATCAATGCTGGGGATTCCACAGTGAATGCCATCATGAGGCCTGCTTCAGTGGTCCTTACAGTCTGGGGCAATAACTCAAGGAAGGAAAAAAATCTATATAATTACAAATCCTCATCAATGTTAAGACAAAAACATTAAAAGTAAGTGTTGGGGGCTTCCCTGGTGGCTCAGTTGTTAAGAATCTGTCTGCTGGGCTTCCCTGGTGGCGCAGTGGTTGAGAGTCCGCCTGCCGATGCAGGGGACAC
>NW_020174276.1:40729-49764 GCF_003031525.2 Neophocaena asiaeorientalis asiaeorientalis
CGGAGCGGCTGGGCCCGTGAGCTGTGGCCGCTGAGCCTGCACGTCCGGAGCCTGTGCTCCGCTACGGGAGAGGCCACAACAGTAAGAGGCCCGCGTACAGGAAAAAAAAAAAAAAAAAAGTAAACGTTGGGGGGGATACTTACTGTAGACAGAGTGGTTACAAAAGCCACTTTGTGAAGATGGGAAAAGGATAAGGAGAAGCCTGAGTTCAGGGATTCTGGGCAAGTGAAGGAAGCAAGAAGAGTACAGCCTCTGAGACACGGGTTTTCAGAATGGGGAAAGGCCCATCTGTGGCCCCTGCCTGGAGTAGAACCAGTGAAAGGCAGACAAGTGGGAGCTGCTCTGGCAGAAGGGGCCTTGTAGGCCATGGACAGGGGTCTGCTGGCTACTGGAGTTCTGAGCCAAGCACTGATCTGATCAGATGGGCATTTTAGAATGACCCCCTGACTGCTATGTGGAGAATGAGTGCCGAAGTCCAGGCAAGGAGAGAGTAGCTGGGAGTATAGTGAGCCATCCAGGCTAAATACGGCAGTGGCCGTGGGGCAATGCAGGAACACTCCAGTGAGCCATGGCCATTTCGGCCTCTTTCCCAAAAGCAGAGAGCATCTTTTGATGGACATTCAGGTTTTTTCCTACTTCAAAATGAATATTTTGGTACATTTTTTATTAAAGAAAAAACAGTAAGGCCCTTGAAAATGGATTGGAACTAACTGGAAGCTCTGTGTGTATGGGGGTCAGGGAGACCTACTCCCTGGAGGGCATGATTGTTGGGTGACAAGGAAGCAAACTAGCTTTTTACACTTGATCTTAGCCAAAAGGCCGAGAAATGATGAACTAGCTTTTTACACTTGATCTTAGCCAAAAGGCCGAGAAATGATGAACTAGCTTTTTAATGATGGATTTTCTCATGGCTAGTGTCTGCAGGCCTTTCCTCTTCATCTACTTTTCTCCCCACCTTTTTTCTCCATGGAGAAGTCCTTTTTCATCTTTGTCTGGAAGATATTCGCCTGGCGGCCAGTGGTATGGGAGCTAGGTAGGAAGTGGAGCTGGGTGTCTCACTATTCATCTATCTAGATTTTAACTTCATTCTCTAGTTTTGACTAAATACTTCTCCCCTGAGAAGTCTCCAGGCCTCAGTGGTTTACAACATTTATTTGTCTTGTATAGGACTTTGGGTCGGTTGTGATCAGCATGGAGATGGCTTTCGGTCTTTTATTATTCTGGGACCCAGATGAAAAGATCAGTGGCTACCTGAGTTAGGGAAGGTCTCCTAATGGTCCAGGGCAGGGGTGGAAGAGGGCAAGCTAAACTACATAAGCACATTAAAGCCTCTGGCTGGACATAGTGTAGCTCATATCCATTCACATTTCATCGGCCAATGCACATCACAGACCAAAGCCCAAATGGAGAGGGGCATGGAAGTATATTCCACCTACAGCGAACCGCGGCAAGGGAAGGGAGGGGAGGGAGACTTGTGACCCAAGAAATTTTCCTACCACATCTGCTGAGGCAGTGGTATTGGATGGACACCTGAGGGATGGGGCGGTGACGGCCATCTGAAGTGGAGGAACACTGCCAGAAGAAGGAATAGCACATCAGAGCTTGCTATGTCTTCAGAACAGGGAGGTCTGAGTGGCTGGAGCAGAGTCAATAGGGGGATTGGCACAAGTTGAGGTCAGATGGGCACTTGCGGCAGTGAGGCAGGATTTTGGAGGCCATAGGAAGGATCTGGGATTTATTTCCAAGGGTGATAGGAAGCCCCTGCCTGCTGTATTTCAGAGAAGAATGTGATAGGCTTGGATTTACTTTTTAAATAAAGGGGGGAAAAGAGGCTATAGGAGGAGCAGGTAGGAGGTGAATGTAGTCAGTAGTTCAGGCTAGAGAGAGTGCTGGCTTGGACTTGGGGTGTTGCTATGGAGACAGAGAGAAGTGCACAGATTTAGAAGACTGCCGGAAGATGAATGCACAGAACTTGGTGACGGTAAATGTGGGTTAATGAGGGAGAGAAGTGGGTATGAGGAATTAATCCCAGGCATTTAGCTTGGACTACCAAAAGAATACGGTACTATTTAGGGAAAGAGAGGGAGTGAGGGAAAGGGAGGGAGAAGGCTATTTGTATCTCTGCCCATGGAGTTCTGAGGGCATGCCAGGAAGCCACTCTGTCTGTTGGCTTCTGTGCCAGTGCCTCAGGCTTCATTAGCAGGCGCCCAGGGAAATGCTTTTAGGCAAGGCAAGAGGCATGACTCCTGACCGCCACTGGCAACTCCGTGTGAATCAGTCTTCAGGAATGAAGCCTGGAGGCAGCCCAAAGGAACCTCTTTTTTTTTTTTTTTTTTTTTACATTACAAGTGGGGTGTAATGACAATTTTCTCACCGAAAAGGTGAAATAACATTAACGATCACTTTTAATGAACTGAAAACCACCCCTTAATTCCACCACCCTAAACAAAGTGATTTCCTTTTTGTTTTTGCCTTTGTATTGATTTATTGAGGTCATTATGGGTTAACTTTCTTCTTAAATGAGATAAAACTCACATACCATAAGGTCAATGCTTTCAAAGTGTACAATTCGGTGATTTTTTAGTGCAATCCCCAAATGAATTATGTTCTCTGAAATGTGATGCTGACTAGTCCAAGGCAAGTTTACCTCCAGGGCAAATGAGAGTCTGAGAAAGTGCGGCAAACTCTCCAGAGGTAGTTCAGTGGAGTGTGACTCTTCGTCATCACTGACAGTGGATACCACTAGGGAGAGGGATACGGTGTGTGGGACTGCAGGAGGGCCACGATGTACTTTTATATTTCACTCCATGTAAATCTGGACTGCTTGAATTCTTTTAAATAAAATACTTCATGTTATTACTTGTGGGAGAAAAACCTTAAAGACCACAAAAGAAGTCACTATAATTGAAGACAGCCTGGGATATTTGAGAACTAAGAAAATGAACATGTTTCAACTCTGGCTGTGCAGTGTGATCGCTGTGGGACACAGTATTTGGTTTTACCAGTGTTCTTTTTTTTTGTTTTTTTCTTCTTGAATTCCTTCAAAATTCAATTCCTTATCAGTTTGATGCATCTCCTATAATGCATGTTTTTTTTAAACATCTTTATTGGAGTATAATTGCTTTACAGTGGTGTGTTAGTTTCTGCTTTATAACAAAGTGAATCAGCTATACATATACATATATCCCCATATCCCCTCCCTATGCCGTCTCCCTCCCACCCTCCCTATCTCACCCCTCTAGGTGGTCACAAAGCACTGAGCTGATCTCTGGGAGGGAATTCTTAAGATTGCATGCTTTCAATCCCGCAAAGCCAGGCAGGGTGCTGAGAGCCTCCTGTTTGTTTTCCCTAGAGTGGTGCCCTGAAATGGTCACGTTTGTGAGCCTTACTCCAATCCCACAGAGTTAGGCCAGCTTTTGGTCTGTGCTCACTAGCTGTCTGCAGAGGCTTTCATTTGTTGTCCATAGAAGTACACTCCAGGAGCTGACCACAGGGGTTTGGCGGGGGGTGGGGGTGGTACTTGAGGCATTGGGGATGCCTGTGGGCCAACTGGGGAGCGGTCTGCAGGTGAGTTGTCCTCAACATCTCATGGGTGGGTTTCCTAATGGATTCCACAAAGTAGGTCGTAGAATGAACCGTGAAGTGGTTAGTAGTGTCCCTTTGATGAGTTCAAAGCTCTCATTGCTGTTCTCCCAGCCTCTCTCCAATCCTTCAGCTGCGCAGATTACCTCAGTATTCTGTATGGGATGAGAAGGAAGCGGGCATCTTGGGCAGCGTCCCACATGACTGAGGAAGGTGGGTGTTCACTCACATTCTCTCACTTGCCCCTGTGGGAAACATTGTGGGCTGAGGGAGTTTCTCTTGGCACTGAACTGTGCCACGTTGGGGGAGGAGTGACACAGGTGTAGTGAAACTGTTCTTCTTACCCTCTTCAATGTGTTTATTCTCAGATTTTTGCTCCAACAGCATGCAGGGAGTTCTCTACTGGACTCCTGAACAAAGATACTCCCATCTATGAGTGATTGTCAAGATGGATGTTCTGTGTGGGGCTGGGGATTGATGTAGAAAGCTCCTATTCTGCAATTTCCTGGCATCAAATGGTTATTTTGGTTATTTATAGTTATCCCCATGTTAATAACTTACCTAGGTAACGTTAGTCATCTGGAGTATTGATCTCTTGTTTCAATAGGAAATAAAAATTAAGAGCTCAGAAAAGCACAATTTTCAGCCTCTAGTCTTTATTTATTCTAATTATATCTAGTAATATCCATTTAGCTAGTTATCTACAAATGCATAGTTATGTAAAACTAACTCATTAATTTAAAATATTGTATTTGAAAAAAATGTTTCCAATTCCTGGCTTCTACTCGTTATTCAACTTATCTTTAAGGAAGTATTTTCCTAGGTCCCACAACTTACCAATAGTACTAATGTATTATTCCAACAATAAATAAGAATTTTGTGTTGAGGGGTGATTTCTAGAACCCTGCTTTCAACTAATTATTCTAGTTATCATTAATCATTTCTAGTTAATTAATTTCTAAGGTTCCACTAGCCATATATGATACTAACACATTATAAAACAAGAAATAACTATTTATACTTTAGGAAAATCTAACATTTCAGCTTTTGGACTTCATCTAGGCATTCTAATTAGAGAACTAACTCATGATTCCAACAAGAAACAAGGATTTAGATTTCAGAAGAATGTGTTTCCTATTTTCACACACACGCACACACACACACACACACACATATATATATATATATATATACATTCTAGTTATTGCTAGTCATATCTACTTAACTAGTTTCCTAGATACCACTACTTATCTCCAGTACTAAATCAATAATGCAACAAGGAATAAGAATTCAGAGTTGAGAAGAATGTGATTTTTAGCTTCTTGGCTTTACAAAGTTATTTTTGTTGTATTCATTGTCTCTATCTACATCTTACCTAATTAAAGTTAGTTTTCTATAATAGTAACTCGATATTATAAAAAGAAATATTTAAGGTCGAAAATAATATTTTTTCCACTGCCTAGATTTAACCAGCTTTTTAAAACTTGTGTCTAGTAAACTAGTTGCCTAGGTACCGCTAATTATCTGTAGTAATTTCAACAAGAAATTAGATGCTAGAATTGAGGAGAATGTGTTTTCTACTGCCTGGCTTCTATTAATAATCTCTAATTATCTCTACTTAATTACTTACCCGAGTACCAGTATTTTTCTATAGTACTAACATACAATTCCAAAAGAAATAAGAATTTTAAAAAATTAACTAATTAGGGCTTCCCTGGTGGCGCAGTGGTTGAGAGTCCACCTGCCAATGCAGGGGACGTGCGTTCGTGCCCCGACAGTTCTCAAAATAAACAGAAGAGGGCGTTCTTCATATTTGAAATTAGAAATTCTACCATTTACCTCCTTTCTACAAATGCAGGAAAACTCATTTTGGGTGAAAATGAGTAATAGAAAAAGATCAAAGGCAAATCTCATACAAAGCCATTAAAATAAAAGAGAGTATACAGAGCAGAATGACATCCCTCTAGACCCTGAAAGCATCCCTAAAAGAATTGTTCATGAGACAGAAGGAAGTACAATCCTTTATTGTAAAGCAATCTAAAGGCATTAAGAAAATGATTCAAAACATGAAAGAATAACATATATCAGAATTAGAAATGAGTTGATAGACTCAGAAAAGAATTAGAAATAGTAGATAAAATATTTAAAAGATTTTTTTCATTTCAGAAATTAAGATTAAATTAAAAGGAAACTGAGAGTGAATAAATACAACATATAATGTCTTAGGAGAAACAGAAGAAAGTATGGAAATTTGTTAGGGCTTCCCTGGTGGTGCAGTGGTTGAAATGACAAAAACAGAAGACAGGTTAAAAAAAAAAGATCTAATATACATATAATAGGAGTCCCCAAAGATTAAAAATTGCCAAAGCAAAGGAAAAGAACAAATACTAAAATGTATAATTCAAGAAAACTTTCCTGGCAAAAAAGCTTTTGTTACGCTGAGCATGCTTCATAAAGCATTACTGTTATTTATTTATTATATAAAATTATAGTACCAAAATATTTTTTTGCAATTATAAGTTTGTGTTTTTAGTCATGTACAGAAATTACTCCTATTAACTTTTATGAATAACAAAATTATGTTTAAGTAGAAATGGTCTATATTTTAGTATCTTTACACTTTTTTGTCCTGCTTTTTAAAACATTTTTATTTTACTGTGGTAAAAACATTGACATACAAAGTTTTGTGCACAACAGATCTCTGGCAACCAGCATCCTCCTCTTTGATTCTATGAATTTGACTATTTTAGATACTTCATATAAGTAGAATCATGCAGTAAACGTCTTTCTGTGACTGGCCTATTTCACTTAGTATAACGTTCTCAAGGTCCATCCATATTGTCACATATCGCAGAATTTCTTTTTTTTAAGGCTGAATAATGTTTCATTGTGTGTATATACCACATTTTCTTTTCTTTTTTAACATCTTTATTGGGGTATAATTGCTTTACAATGGTGTGTTAGTTTCTGCTTTATAACAAAGTGAATCGGTTATACATATACATATGTTCCCATATCTCTTCCCTCTTGCGTCTCCCTCACACATTTTCTTTATTGATCTACAAGTGAACATTTAGATTGTTTCCACATCTGGGCTACTGTGAGTAATGCTGCAGTGAACATGGGAGTGCAGATATCTCTTCCAGAGCATAATTTCAATAATTTTGGATAAATCCCAGAAGTGGGATTGCTGGATCATATAATACAGGAGTAACAAAAAAATAGACAGAAAAATATAAATTCTATATGTATACTAAGAAAGTATGGCAGAACCTATTCCCCAACAGTGGCTGCAATGATATCTTCCATCCCACACGCACTTCTGGAATGTAATCTTGCCACTCCCTCATCAAAAGTAAATCTGGGCGGATCCTAGGACTGAGAGATACAGAAGTAATGCTGTTCCAGTTCCAAGTGTAGCCTGTCATTGGCCTGGTGGCTTCTGCTTCCTGCCCCTTGGATCCAGCTGCCAGACTGCGAGATGCCTGAGCCACGTAGAGAGGCCACATGAAGACACTCTGGAGGCCAGCACCTGCTAAGCTCCCAGCCAAGTCAGCCTCAACTGCCAACCGTGTGAGAAGCCACCTTGGATGTCCTGCCTAACAGAACCTTCAGATGTCTGCGGTGCTCGCTTATGTCTGGTGGCAACCCCAAGCAAGAACTATCCAACCAAGTCCTGTCAACCAATGAAACAGTGAGAGAGAGGAAATCATTGTTTTTAACTTAGTTTGGGGATGGTTGGTCATTCAGCAACAGCCGAATGGGACAGGGGGTGATAAATGTAAGGGAAAAAGAAAAAACATTGTTGAGCAGGGTAAGGGAACTCAGAATGCAGAGACGGCAGGTGCTCCTATTTTTAAAAGGGGACTCAAGGTGGTCCTCATTGAAAAGAGGACATTTGAGAAAAAACTTGAAGGTGAGGGGGTGAGGGATGCAACCACCCTGCTCACACCAGGCTCTCATCATACTTTGTTTTTATGGTTTGTGCTGTGATTACCAGACCACGGCTGTACCCATCCTGCAAGACCACAAGCTTTCCAAGATTAGGAATTGTATCTTATGCCTCCTGTATTCCCAGGACCTAATATCTGGCCTATAATTAATTCATAATAAATGTTTCCTTGAAAATTAACTAAAAAATAGTTCTATTTTTAATTTTTTGAGGAGCCCTCATACTGTTTTCCACAGTAGCTGCACCAATTTACATTCCTTGCCAACAGCGTACTAGGGTTTCCTTTCCTCCACATCCTTGCCAACACTTGTTATTGCTTGTCTTTTTGGTAATAGCCCTGCTGACAGGTGTGAGCTGATATCTCACTGTAGTTTTGATTTGTATTTCCCTGATGATTAGTGATGTTCAGCACCTTTTCAAGTACCTGTTGGTCATTCATATGTTTTCTTTGGAGAAATGTCTATTCATGTCCTTCGTCCATCTTCTAATCAGATTACATGTTTTTCACTGTTGACTTGTATGAGTTCCTTATATATTATATTTTAGACATTAATTCCTTGATTAAGGAGTTAATGGTTTGCAAATATTGCCTCCCATTTTGTAGACTGACTTTTCTTTTCCTTTCCTGTGCAGAAGCTTTTCAGTTTATTGTAGTCCTACCTCTTTACTTTTGGTTTCATTGCCTATACTTTTAGTGTCATATCCATAAAGTCATTGCCAAGACCTTTGTCATAAAGCTTTCCCCCTGTTTTCTTCTATGAGTTTAACAATTTCGTGCCTTACATTTAAGACTTTAGTCCATTCTGAGTTGATTTTTTTTTTTACATCTTTATTGGAGTATAATTGCTTTACAATGGTGTTAGTTTCCGCTTTACAACAAAGTGAATCAGTTATACATATACATACGTCCCCATATCTCCTCCTTCTTGCGTCTCCCTCCCACCTTCCCTATCCCCTCTAGGTGGTCACAAAGCACCGAGCTGATCTCCCTGTGCCATGCGGCTGCTTCCCACTAGCTATCTATTTTACGTTTGGTCGTGTATATATGTCCATGCCTCTCTCTCACTTTTTCACAGCTTCCCCTTCCCCTTCCTCATATCCTCAAGTCCATTCTCTAGTAGGTCTGTGTCTTTATTCCTGTCTTACCCCTAGGTTCTTCATGACATTTTTTTTCTTAAATTCCATATATATGTGTTAGCATATGGTATCTCTCTTTCTCTTTCTGACTTACTTCACTCTGTATGACAGACTCTAGGTCCATCCACCTCATTACAAATAGCTCAATTTCGTTTCGTTTTATGGCTGAGTAATACTCCATTGTATATATGTGCCACGTCTTCTTTATCCATTCATCCGATGATGGACACATTAATTAAGAAAATTTTTAAAACAAAAAAGAAACACGGATGGATAGAACCCTAGGACAAATGGTGAAAGCAAAGCTATACAGACAAAATCTCACACAGAAGCATACACATACACACTCACAAAAAGAGGAAGA
>NW_020174276.1:49801-63827 GCF_003031525.2 Neophocaena asiaeorientalis asiaeorientalis
GGGGGTGTGGAGAGTGACCTGTGCTCGCACACAGGCTTCTTGGTGGCGGCAGCAGCAGCCTTAGCGTCTCATGCCCGTCTCTGGGGTCCGCGCTGTTAGCCGCGGCTCGCGCCCGTCTCTGGAGCTTCTTTAAGCAGCGCTCTGAATCCCCTCTCCTCGCGCACCAGGAAACAAAGAGGGAAGAAAAAGTCTCCTGCCTCTTCGGCAGCTCCAGACTCTTCCCCGGACTCCCTCTCGGCTAACCGTGGTGCACTAGCCCCCTGCAGGCTGTGTTCACGCCGCCAACCCCAGTCCTCTCCCTGCGCTCCGGCCGAAGCCCGAGCCTCAGCTCCCAGCCCCGCCTGCCCCGGCGGGTGAGCAGACAAGCCTCTCAGGCTGGTGAGTGCCGGTCGGCCCCGATCCTCTGTGCGGGAATCTCCCCGCTTTGCCCCCTCACCCCTGTGGCTGCGCTTACCTCCGCGGCTCCGAAGCTCCCCACCTCCGCCACCCGCAGGCTCCGCCCGCGAAGGGGCTCCTAGTGTGTGGAGACCTTTCCTCCTTCACAGCTCCCTCCCACTGGTGCAGGTCCCGTCCCTATCCTTTTGCCTCTTTTTTTTCTTTTGCCCTACCCAGGTACGTGGGGAGTTTCTTGCCTTGTGGGAGGTCTGAGGTCTTCTGCCAGCCTTCAGTAGGTGTTCTGTCGGAGCTGTTCCACGTGTAGATGTATTTCTGATGTATCTGTGGGGAGGAAGGTGACCTCCGCGTCTTACTCTTCCGCCATCTTCCCCCTCTCCCCTGGGTTTTGTTTTTAAAAAAGAAAAGCTAGCAAACCGTCAGGTAGTTCCTCAAAAGGTTAAACATAGGGTTACCATACAGTCCAGAAATTCCACTTCTGGTATCTACCCACAAGAATCAAAAGCAGTGTCTCAAAGAGATACTTGTACACCCGTGTTCACAGCAGCATTATTCACAATAAGTAAAACATGAAAGCAACCCAGGTGTCCATCAGTGGACGAATGGACAAACAAGATGTGGTCTATCCATACGATGGAATATTATTCAGCCTTAAAAAGGAAGGAAACCCTGGCGTATGCTACAGCATGGATGAACCGTGAGAACTTTATGGTGAGTTCAATTAGCCAGTTGCAAAAGGACAGATAATGCATGATGCCACTTCTATGAGGTCCCTAGAGTAGTCAGATTCATAGAGACAGAAAGTAGAATGGTGTTTGCCAGGGGCTGGGGGAGGGGAATAATGAGGACATATTTAATGGGGACAGAATTTCAGTTTTGCAAGACGAAAAATTTCTGAAGATTGGCTGTACAGCACCATGGATACACTTAACACTACTGAACTGTACACAGAATCGTTCAGATGGTAAATATTATGTTATGTGTCTTTTACCACCTTTAAAAATATTTTTAAAAGAAGAAGAAAAGCTAGCTAAGCATTTTAACTTCAGCACACTAACTAACGCTCCACGTTACAAGTAAGGACAAGCAATTTCAACCACGGGGACTTGAACTCTGAAGCTGCTGACAGCCAGTTAGGACCACCTCGTGCCAACATTTCTGAGCCGCAACCCACCTGGGAGGTGAGGCTTTCAACATCCAGCAGTGTCCTGCGGAGGATACGCCAGCTGGGTCTGAGCCCCACAGCCAGCATCCTGAAACCACGGGGAAGTAGGTCCAGCACAAGGGGAAGCAGCCTCAAGGAATAGCCTGGCTACTGCTGTTTTATAAACAGTCACATCAAGAACCTGCTAGAAGTCACTTAAGTAAATATAGTCCTTGGCAATTACTGAAAGAAAAGCCTTTTCTTCTTGTGTACCCGTGATGCTTAGCCTGAACAGCCTGACCTGATGTGGCCGGCCCGTGGCTGCAGCGTGTGTACTGGAAACCTACAGGGACTGGCTCACACGCCCGCTCTCAACTCCTACCCCCAGCTTTGTGTGTGCCTGCGTGGACCCCTCCCTCGTCTTCAACTGGCAGATTGTTAACAAAGCCCCATCCTCTTATCAGTGCTCTGTGCCGGATAGAGATATATAAACATGTAGATGGCAAAAAAAGAGTTTTGTCCTTTGGATTGATTCACTCCCGATTGGAAAACAATCTGGGTTAAGATCAGTAGGAGTTTTGCTATTGCTTTTTGAGTCTCTGCAGAAAGAGGAATGTAAACTGAGTTATCCCAGTCGGCCACGAAGTTGAGTTCTGGTGTTTATCTAACCGAAACCCTATTTAATTTTAGCACAGAGAGGCATTCATTCATTCAAGAAGCACTTTTGGAGCACCTATGCCATGCCAACGACTAGTCCGGGAGCTGGGATTAGAGCAAACCCCCAGCACAACACACATAAACCAGCACCCGGTAGAGGAGATGCTGAAACAGGCACTTGGAAATCGGAGGATGCTGCTAAGATCCGAGATGGTGGAAGCCAGAGGACTATGGGAGGCAAGAGCAAGGGCACCTCCCCGTATTCAGCAGATAGGGAAGGCTTCCAGTGGGAACTCTTTAAGCAGAAAAAGGCATAATGAGTAGCAGCTACCCAGGCCAAGGAGGCGGGAATAGGAGGCAGGGAGAAGCACTTACAGGCAAAAAGGAGCACAGCGAGTCAAGGTGGGGATGGCAAGCTGTTTCCGTAAAGGGCCAGAGGGAAAATATTTTTAGTTTTGCTGGCTCAATGCTGCTGGAAATGAATGGGCGAGGCTATGTGCCAATACAACTTTACTTATGGACACTGACATTTGAATTTCATAAAATTTTCCCGTGTCATGAGATATTATTCTTCCTTGGATTTTTTTCAACCATTTGAAAATGTTAAACCATTCTTTACCCTCCAGTCAGAGAAAAACAGGCAACAGGTCTGGTTTGGCTGAGCCCTGGTTGAAGGTGCTAAAATAGTTCCGGAAGGCTAGAATATAATGGGGCAGTGCTGAGCATGAGGCTGGAGTGAGAAAGTGACTTTGTTTAAATGCCACTCACTCAGCTTACGCCCAGTCCTCAAGGTCAGCAGTCTACAAACCGGGTGGCAGGCCCCAGGTGGGAGGGGGCAAGAGTACATCTTCTATTTTTCTTACATAAGTTAAAGTGTCTAGTTTGTGGATATTTCATAGTGCAGTAATACTATATTACAGTAGTAACACATATGTGATTTATAAATAGCTAGCTATGCACATATTTGGAGGGGGGCGTCTTGAGTCCTCTGGGGACACCAAGAGGGCCTTTGGAGTGCTGTCTCTGCCAGCCAAGACTGGATAAACAGTTGGTTCCTTGCTTCACGTACACAATGCTCTGGGTATACGTGTACAAATCTGCCCTGGTGAAGCCCTCCGGACCGCCCGCACTATGCCAATTCCCCTTCATGCACCTTCATTGCCCTGAGAACCTCTCCATTTCATGACTGTAACTGTAAATCACACTGTGTGGTTATTTGAAGAATGTCTCTTAACCCTCATTAGCCTGCAGGCTGCGGCAGGAGCTGGGCAAAAAAAAAAAAAAAAAAAAAAAACCTTGCCAATAAATAAAAGGGCAGGCAACGTCATCCACTCGTTTTAGACCTCCCACAGTACTGAGCACCAGAACATGCACCCAGGAAGCAGATACTCCTGAAGTTGAACTTGTTAAATCGTATATATTCCAGTGCAAATAACCTCAAGAATTAATGTCTACAAAAGAAAATTATGGCGACGCAGCACATGTAAGGAGGGAGAGGACATGGGTTAAATTCCCATCCCTACCGGAGACCAGTTTTGTCCTTGGCAAGTCACCCAACCTGTTTCCGTTTCTTTATCTGAAAAATGGTCATACTGGGTTCTTGTGAGGTGTCGATGAAATAACTTACACAGAGTATTCGACACGTTGCCTAGAGCATCACGATCGCTTGATGCTTGTGTCTATTATTGTAATTACTGCACAGTTTGGTCCTGGAGTTCAGCCTCCTCCTGGCCCATGTCATCTGCATGTGCCCTTACCCCTTAGTAGCAGCGAGTCTATCATCCAATGACTCTTTCACCTGCGTTTCTCCTTAGCACACACGAATATTTCTTTACTTATTCATTCTCAGCCCAGGTCATTCAATTCCAGTGCTAAACCACACACATCCACACCTGGTGTCCTGCATACCTGCTTACCAAGAACGGCTTCTGGTTACCTCGCCACTGAACACATCACTTACAGATTTCTAATTCCAAAGAATTTGAATATGATGAAACACTAAAATTATGCTCTAAAATTATACCCAGAAGCTTGTTGTCTTGGTCAATTCCAAAGCTGCCTGGAGCTTTCAAAAGCCATCTTTCAGGGACTTAACCTTGCGCGTGCCACTCCAAGACCTTGGAATGGCAGCTTCGCTGGAGAACACTGCCAGTGCCGACCCACCAGGGTTTCAAACGTGTTTCACAGCATCGCCCTGCCCATGCGACTCGAATGCAGATTCCAGGGCCCCACCCCTGCGAGTCTGACTTGGGGAGGTGACCTGAAACACTGGCTTCTGCATTTTCACATGCTGCACGAGGATCTGGATACACGCCGTGCCCGCCGCCCTGCTCCATGGGAGTCCAGGCCTGCGGTCAGTCAGCGTCTAGATGCCAGGAAGGCGCACGGAGCTCCGAACCTGCATCCGGGGTCGCACTGCGCAGAGCCTCCAGACTCGCCTTTCTGCCCAAGTGGCCACTGGCAGCCCGGCCCACTCGGCCGGCCCCGCCCCCACGCTCCCAGAAGCCAGAGGAGCCGCTGGAAGAGCTGCAGAGCCCAGGCGCCCGGAGGCGGAGGCGGGACCGAGGCGGGGTGGGAGCAGGGCAGGGCTCTCAGTAGCCCCTCTGAGAAAACCGTAGGGCTTCTTCCCACAGTAACGCTGCAGGAGCGCCCCCTCTGGGCGGTGATGCTGGGCACACGCAGAAGGACAATCACAGCAGCCGGGAAAAGGACCGAGAGAAGGGTGAGCACCAGTGTGTGGGAGAGGCCTTCTCTGGTCATCTCACTTCCTCGCTCCAGCCCGAGAGCGCATCTCATGACCTCCATTCTACAGATGAGGAAACTGAGAAGGGAAGGAAATGGTGTTTCTTGGGGTGAAAAGGGTAATCACCAAAACAAGTCAACTGAGCAAGAGAACATGTCTGAGTGAGGCCAGTTCCGTGTCAAGGGCAGTCACATGGAGAAGGGTGGGCAAAAGGGCGCCCCGTTCTGTCAGCCGAGCGCTGTGTCTGAGACACCTCCTGAGTGCTATAGATACACTGTCCCATCCGAGACTCCCTGCACGCCTACCAGGGAGATATCTTTATTATGGCTACTTCAGAGTTGCGGAAAATGGGGTTCAAAAGGTGGAGAGTATTGCTGGGGGTCACAAGGCTGATAAGTGGTGGGACTGGGCTTAGAATACAGCCACACCAAACCCTGTACTCTTAACCCAATGCTGGGCTACAGTGCTTCTAGAAGCTTCTTCCCTGTCAAAACCACTTGGAGAGCTTTGTTAAAGCTCAGAGTGCTGCGCTCCACTCCCAAAGTATCTGGAGTAGGGTAGGGCCTGAGAATTTGCATTTCTGAAAGTTTCCAGGGGATGGTGATGCTCTAGTTTCCAGGCCTCTACCTCCTCTCAGAGCCCACCGCCAGCACTGGCCCAGCAGTGCCCTCAATACTGAAGATCCAGTCCTGCCTGCATGCTTTGGGGCACTCCCTTCTGGAATGTCCCCTTCCCGGGTCACCCTAGGAAAATTCTCCAGGTCCACCCATAGGAGATGGCTTTCTCCAACCCGTTCTCTACCTGCAGCAATCTGCACCCACATTCTGTTGCTACTCCTTGTAACAACGACCTCATAGTTTTGTGCGTTACTTACATTTGTCTTTATCTGTCCCCCATGCTGAGTTCTGCTGAGTTCTTAATTGTCCAAGCGAATGGCCTTGTTTTATTTATCTTTTTATGCCCAGCTGCAAGTACAGGCTTGCAGAAACGCTTGTTCACAACGGCATGTCTCCACCATGCTAGCTTTCAGGTCCCTCCATAGCCCTGGCCTAACCACTGTTTCATTCTGACCTTTTGCCATTCCTTTGACTCTCCGTGCTGCTCCAGATTGCTTTCCACAGGACAGGTGGAGCGACAGCATCCACAAACATAAAATGTATGATTAATGATAACAGTGACCATAGTCAATGTAATTAATAAATACATTTCCAGGACCCAAGAAGTATGGAGTAACACTGCGGTTCTCAAAGCAGAGTCCAGGGAACCCTGGAGTCCTTGAGACCCTTTCAGCTGGAGTCTACAGGATCAAATCTCTTTTCATAATGATGCTAAGATGTTTTTGCCTTTTGCACTTTTTCCCAAGGGTAAGGTAGAGTTTTCCAGAGTCAACCTAAGTGTGGTATTGTGGCGGACTGAAGTCAGAAACAGACATGATTACCCAGCTGTCTCCTATTAAGCCAGACATCAAAGAGTGTTGCAAAAGTGTAAAACAATGCCACTCTTTCCACTAAATTTCATTTGTTTTATAGATTTTTTCCATAAAATATGTTATTCATGTTAACATGTAACGGTTTTATTACTGTCATCTTTAAATGAATGAACAATTTTTTAAATTTCTTATTTTCAATTTTAATACAGTAAATATTGATATGTATAACCCACATAAACAAGAGCTCTTTGAGGTCCTCAGTAAATCTTAAGAGTGCAAAATGTTTAAAGGCCAAATGAGGCCAAAATGTTTAAAAGACTTGCTTAATTTGATGCTCCACAATGGAATGAAGAAAAAAATTTCTCATGGTATCTTAGGTTATTGGGGTGTGGGTGGTCTTTACTCTTGTACGCGGGCCTCTCAGTGCTGTGGCCTCTCCCGTTGCGGAGCACAGGCTCCGGACGCGCAGGCTCAGCGGCCATGGCTCACGGGCCCAGCCGCTCCGCGGCACGTGGGATCTTCCCGGACCGGGGTACGAACCCGCGCCCCCTGCATCCGCAGGCGGACTCTCAACCACTGCGCCGCCAGGGAAGCCCGGTCTTTACTCTTTTAACAATGACTTTATGTTTTTTTCCTCTTGATGATGGGGCAGGTACCACAGAATGCAAATTCAGGAGGGCAAACATGGAAGATTTTTGTAATCCATGCAAAACATCAGATGTTTGTACTAACAGTTTTTGTGCCTTAAAATTCTCTTTATTTGTTTTTATATGGGAAGGGTCTATAAATGGAATGCAGACAAGGAATTATGGATTCAGCTTGAAAACTGCCTGCGATAAAGAAATGGGTTGTATTTGTTTGTTAGGGCTGCTGTAACAAAGTACCACAAACTGAGTGGCTTAAACAAGACACTTATTATCTCAATCTGAAGGCCAGAATTCTGAGATCAAGGTGTTGGCAGGGCCATGCTACCTCTGAAGGTGCTAGGGAAGGATCTGCCCATCCTAATAACTTCATTATAACTCAGTTATCTCTGTGAAGATCCTGTCTCCAAAATAAGGTCACATTCTGAAGCACTGGGGGTTAAGATTCCAACATATCCTTTTAGGGGGAACTCAATTCAACCCATCACAATGGACAATGGCACAAGTTAGAGAAATTATACAGGAAAGAGATATGAGTTAAAGTCATGGAGCTCAAATCAAAAAGAAGCCAATTCCATATTTCAGTCCATGATAACGAAAAGCTGAGATTCTCAGGCCCAAATCCCTTATCGTATTGTTGCTTTTTGTCGCCATGTGCTTGAAGACGTTACTTAGGGACCTGGGTCTTCTGATGTTAAGTTTCTTGCTGGACCTCACAGAGACCGGGAGTGTCTGCTGGGCTGGGGGAGCCAGTTCGCGTTAAGTCAGCACTGCTCAGATGACGCAGATGGGAAGGGTGGTCTGGACCTGCAAATTTTAGAACCAACTCCAATACCCTTGCACCAAAGGCCTGGGAAAGGAGGGGGCATATGGAGGAAGAGAAAGAAGAAAAACATGGAGTCTTCCAAAATTCAAAACCTTCTAAACCTTGGGACCTCGAGGCCATTTAAAGATGCAGCTGGCAGTGATGAGAAGCGTTGCTAGGAATGAAATGAGTTTGGTCAGTGAATTTAGGGAAGGAGATCTTGTAAAGAAAGACAAACGAGGGCAGAAACACTGCCGAATTGTTGTAGTGAGTTGAGCCAGGAAAACAGTTGGAAGTTGACCAAAGGAAGCCCAGAGACTGAGGAGGGCTGAGCCCCGCATCCACCACTCCGTGTGGCCTTGATGACGAGAGAGCCACACCCATGGGAAGGAGCTGCACTTACCTAACTCAGCCTCGTGTACCCTATAGCTACAGATTTCGAAGCTTAAAATAGTGCCCACTTATACACAGTTGCCCTGGGTCGGGAGTCCAGGCACAGCCTAGCTTCCAAGGCTGCACAGTGTCGGCTGGCTGGGGTCCTCCAAATTGCTTTCTAGCCAATCCTGGCTTATAATTGCAGGCTTCTCCTTTGCAAGAACTGGAGCTGGCCGCCTCTCTCCTGATGCAGACCACCGTTATGCATTTTTGCACAGAATGCGCCTCCATAGCAGATATCAAGAGAGCTCTCTGCTGATTATGGAAAACTTCATTACCAGTCCCTGTTTGCCTCTCCAGCCTCTCTCGGTGTGCCAGGCCCTCCAGGAACACGTGCATCATGGTGCACATGGATCTCCTCTCTGACAGAACTGGTGACACTTCTCCCTTAGTCTTCCACCCTTTAGCCCTGGCTGGGCCTTTAAGACCAAGCTCAGAACACGTCTCCTCCAGGGAGGCCCTGTGGATCCCCCTCAGACTGAGTTCCGTGTCATCGAAGTTGATCTCTCTCTGGCCCACACACACACCCCACACACACTCAGCCCCAGGTGCTCTGTGCTGCCCGAACATAGGACACCAGCGCCTACAAAGTCCTAAGGAGATGCCCAGCCCTTAGTGAGTACTCAGTGAGGGCAGCGGCATTCCTGCCACCACTACCTTTATCAGGGTGCCTGGTGGCACAGGTGCCGGCCCTGCCAAACAGAGTAGTAACTCCAAGGTGTGAGTAAACAGGCCAGCAACAAACCCCACTGAATGCCTCCATCTCTTGGAGAGGAATGCACCAAGCGTGGGGCCCTTTGTTGGTAAACAATGAAAGAAACAGACCCCCAGGATCTTGACCTCTCCTCTGAGCAAGTGTGTCCTATGCAAGTGTGTCTAGCATCACTAGATCTGCCGGGGCTCTGAGTCACCATGGGGACCACCTGCAGGGCAGGCAGGATAATGCCTCCCTCTCTCCCTCTAGGCCATTCTGGCCTTCACAGCTCCTCTGGCCCCCCAGGCACTCCCCCCTCTTTGGAGGACGCCTAGAGACCAGCATCAGCAGGAACTTGCCCACAGTCAGAGCTCAGGGCCCTGAGGTCTGCAGGGCCCACCCTCCATCTCCAAGTACCAGAGGGTCTTTGCCTCTACCCAGGTGTATCTCGGTTCTTCCCCCACCTGCTCCCAGGCATGCCCCTTCCAGGGCCTCCGAGAGGCCACTTGGGCCACTCTACCTGTCGGCCATCAATCACCCTATGCTCCCGCTAAATCACGGGATTCACCTGGCATGGTTGGCAGAGAGCTGCCCGAGGGAGGGGGAGGGAGAGGCACGCCCACCCCCTGCCCCTCTCAGGGGCCCTTTCCCACGTGGCCAGCCTGCTTTTTCGTTTGTTCCCAGAGCAGCCCCCCTCTGGGAGGAGTCAGGACCCGACCCTGGAACCGTAGCCCCCATCCTGCGCCCGCTACTTGTCAATCAGACCCCGGGGGTGCAGGGACACAAGTAGATACACACGTGTCCCATCCAGGCAGGAGTCTGCAGGGGGCATGGAGTGACAGGCCGGACATGCCCTTCCTCCAGTGCCACCTCAACTCCAGGGCAGCCCTTCATCTGCAGCACCTCTCAGTGATTCCGGATCACTGGGAACATGCCTGCAGAATTGCCCAGAACATTTGCACGTCAGTTCTCAGAGAGGGGTGGTGAAGGGCTGAACTGATTCAGGCGACAGCGGACTTCTGGGAGTTTGCTCCAGTTGCTTTTTTCATATGTTAACATGTAATGATTACATGGGAAAGCGATCCCAAGTGACCTCACTGTGGGCTCATCATCCTCAGTGATGGGCACAGGGGGAGCTGGATGTGGCCTTTCCCCTGTGCCCTGTAGTACTGGCCGTGGGTGGTACTCCCGAGCGCTGCACAGATGTGATGTGAGGATGTGCACATGGCGCGTGTGTAGGGAAGAGCGGTGACGGCACTGCGGTTCCACACCCACTTCTGTGTGCACTGCTGTGGGCTGACTCAGGAGCTGTGGTAGTCTCCAGTATAAAGAAATCACCTGCTTTTACATCGAGATAGAATTCCCTTTCCATACAATTCACTCTTTTGAAGTGGACAACTTCACGGTGTTGTGTAGCCTCACCTCTATCCAGCTACAGAACATTTTCATCCCTCCAGACAAGACCCCGTCCCCATTAAGTAGTTACCCCACAATTCTCCCTCCACCAGGCCCTGCCAACCACTACTCTTTCATTCCCTATAGATTTACCTCTTCTGAACATTTCATATGAATGGAATCAAATATGTTGCATTTTCCATCTGGCATCTTTCGCTTAGATAATGTCTTCAATGTTCGTCCATGTTGTAGCATGTATTGGTACGTTATTATTCTTCCTGGCTGAATAATACTCCCTGGTATGGATAAACTACATTTTATTTATCCATTTGTCAGTTACTGAACATTTGGATTGTTTTTACTTTTCAGCTATTATGAATAATGTTGCTGTGAACATTTCTGTGCAAGTCTTTGTGTCAACATATCTTTTCATTTCTCTTGGGTAGGTACCTAGGAGTGGATGCTGGATCCTATGAGAACTCTAGGCTTAACCTTTTGAAGAACTACCAGACCATTTTCCAAAGTGCCTGCACCATTTTATGCTCCAATTTCCTCACATCCTTGTCAACACGTTACTGTCCAGCTTTTTCATACCAGACATCCTGGTTGGTGTGAAGAGCTATCTCATTGTGTGTTTTTTTAATATGACATCGCTTATATGCGGAATCCAAAAAAATGGTACAAATGAACTTATCTACAAAACAGAAGCAGACTCACAGATGTAGAAAACAAACATATACTTACCAAAGGGGAAAGGGGGGAGGGATAAGTGGGGAGACTGTGATTGCCATAGACACATTACTATATATAAAATAGATAACTAGTAAGGGTCTGCCGTACAGCACAGGGAGCTCCACTCAACATTCTGCAACAAGCTATATGGGAAGAGAACCTAAAAAAGAATGGACACATGCACGTGTATAACTGACTCACCCCGCCGTACCCCATGCCTCGGCAGGCGGACTCTCAACCACTGCGCCACCAGGGAAGCCCCAAATATTTGACATCTTACAGGGGAAAACTATTTTCTAAGAATTCCATTTTACTAGTCGTGATCATTCATTCATTCATTTCCCAATGGTTCCACACCCACCCTTGGGCAAAACAATGTCACATTAAACAGTAAAACCGAATTTTATCAGCTAACGACTGCCATCTTTTTAGCAGGAACTCCATTGCCTTGCAAATCTCAACCATATATTTTCTAGGACACACTGGGAGGTGTGTTCCACAAGTCCAGGATCCCTGGGAATCATTTCCAGCCCCCACGGCTATTCCAGGCATAGAGGGAGCCTGAGGTTCTCCAGCATTGCTACCCTTGTCTCTACAAAACTGGGAATCCTTTTCCGCAAGTGCCTTTATCTCCCCTGAGCCAGAGTCTGAGGAGACAAGAGTCAGCAGCTCCATCTTTGCCATCCCCAGTATCCTTACACCTCCTGAGGTGTGACTAAAGGCTGCTCTAAGACGAGGTGACATGCTCTGCTGGTCTTGGAGAGTCTCCTGGAGTGGCAGGGGGTGGCTACAGCTCACCCTGGAAACATGGACACTGGTGTCAGACATATTGGGGAACATTCAACCTCATAAACACTCCAGGCAGCTGCCATCTTGGCTACTAGCGCCAATACCTGGCCTCACTGTGGTTTTAATTCGTATTTCCCTGAAAACAAACGAAGTTGGGCATCTTTAATCCTTAATCCAGTTATATTTAATGTAATTCCTGATAACACAGGATTATGTCTGCCATTCTTTTCTATATGTCTTATGTCATTTTTGTCCCACTATTCCTCCATTATGGCCTCTGTGTTAAACAGATCATTTCTAGTGTACCATGTTCATGTGTTCTCATCTCTTTTACTATATTTTTGAGTTATTTTCTTAGTGGTTGTGCTGGTGAATACAATTCTGCCTTCCCTGTGGAGCACCTCCCTCCCTGGCCCCACTGCAGCCCCCGAGTCACGGGAGGGAGTCACGGGGCTGAGGGCTACAGCAAAGGCAGACAGTATTCACCTCGGCCCTCTGCCACTCTCTTCCTTCTCGTTTTCCATTTTTGGCAGGACCTGGCCACCCTCACTTGTCCTCTCACTTGGGTGGGGAGCCTTGTGAGAAACAAGCTTGTGTTGCCTGAGAACCAGCTGGACTGTGTGCACAGACTGCAGTGCACAAGGAGATACCCAGCGAGGCCCTGAGGATGTGAGGGGTGACCTCCCAGGGGATGCCAGAGAGACACCCCAACACCTGCCCCGGAAGAGGCAGAGGGCCAGGGTCAGGGAGGAGCGGAAGGCCAGGGGCCATCACTCCCTTGTCACCACTAACAATGTGCCTCGAAGCCCTCAGGTGTGTATCCAGGACTGGCACTGCTAGCCACGTGTCTCCAGCCAGGGCTGTGGCTGCTTTTCCAGGGCCGGGGCTGTGCGGTGTGCCGGGTTAGCCTGGAATCCCTGTGCCTTTGCTGACGAGCTGGGGCATTTCAGGCAAGTCTCTGAGCCCTCCTGTGCCCAGTGTTCTCAACAGGAGCAGAGGGGCCGTAACAGTGCTCACCTGTCCCCCAGAGCTCCTCTAAGGACTCGAGCAGCGAGTGCGGGCCCAGGGACTCAGCCCAGTGCCTGGTACAGTCAGTACTCAGAGATGCAAGCTTTTGGGTGGAGGGCTGACCCTTCTCCCAGGCTCCAAACCCTTCAGCACCTTTGTAGTGCTCCGGGGCCATCAGTGCCAGGTTTCTGCTGTCCCTTGTTTCACCAGGTGGGATCATGGCTCTCAGACTGCCTCGTGGGACTGGAAGCAAGGTGCGGTAGTGCCGTGGAAAGCACTGCCGTGAACGGTGCACAGAAGCACAGTGTGGACGGCACGCAGCGTGGGGATCACCCTGTGCAGGGCCCAGGTGGCCACGTGCTGGGACACCTGGAGCTGGCCTCAGGGAGAAGGTCAGGGACCAGTCTTCAGCAGTACAACGTGCCCTGGAACAGCGCCACAGGCCACAAGGGTACTCACTGGTAATCTGGGCTTGCTGGCAGCCCTGGTGGAGAGAAATCTGCCCCAGCCATATTCTGGCATAGGAAAGCAATCTGGTGAAGGGGCTGAACTTCCATCTTCGTGATGGGGACCATGGCTTGCAACAAGGTGCTGGGGAGATAGAGAGCTAAATCTTTCTACTGTGAGATAGACAGCCATGAGTTTGAGCCCAGGTGGGTAGCTGTGGAAAAAGCAGGGCAGCCCGAGGTGCTGACAGCCAAAGTGCTCACAGGAACCACCCCCGAGTACAGGGACAGCAAGCTCAGGCCCTGGAGGCAGGCCCTGCTCCAGGCTCCAGGAGGAGGACGTGGGGTCTGGAGCAGGATGGCGGCCTTGAGAAGGGCTGCACCCCAAATGATGGGGGCTTCAAGTGGGGAAAATCTCAGAGGGCAGAGCCAGCTCCCGGGCACGGGGCCCACCTGGATATGGAAGAATTCGGGGTGCACAGCTCTGGGGGCCCCCAGCAGCCAGGGGATGTGGGTCCATCTCCCAGGCCTGGGGAAGTGGCTTGAGATCACCTGGTCTTTGAACCTTGCCTACTGGCCCTAGGCAAAGGAGCCAGCAGGTGGGGGTGGGGTCAGGGAGAGGGGTGGTCCCACCGAACAGGCAAAGGAAAAAGGGAGCCGATGGGGGAAAAGTGCACATTCCTCTTTCCAAATCCTCTCCCTACCAGGGAGA
>NW_020174276.1:64456-65154 GCF_003031525.2 Neophocaena asiaeorientalis asiaeorientalis
AACCACCAGCCACCCAACATGCACACACACCCTCACACACGTTCAGTGACACACACCACTCCCTCAAGTACACACTCAAACTCACCTGCGAGCTCTGACACACTCTCTTGCACACTCCCACTCACTCACACACACTCACACCTGCCCAGGGAACACGTAAACACAGGTACACTCTGAATAAGGGAGAGACAAGGGACCGGCCCCCTCCCATCCCCTCTCTTCTTGTCCTGCCCCCAGAAGCTCAGGGGCTTCTGGAAAGGGGCCGGTTGCCATTGCCCTGCTGAAGGTCACGGGCCCCACCTGGGGCCTCTCCTGGATCCTGCAATGCAGCATGATGGGACACATCCAAGTGTCCCCACAATAAGGGACCAAGCCCATTGGGCCGAGGAGGCTGCAGGCATGGCCCTCGGGACCTCCTTCCCAACAGCACCCTGCAGGGAGGGGCCCAATCCCTTGCTCCCTCCCCCAAAGACTCTGAATCCTTTCAAAGGCAGATGGAGGGCAGCCCCCAATTTGCACCAGGCTCATCCATCCCCTGGGGTGGAAGGTAGGACCCGGGTGGGGGGGGTGTGTGGGGCAGGGGCGAGGGATGTCGAGGAAGACGGTTCCTGGCTCCTAACCCGATGACAGCCGCCACCGAGAACTGCCCCCCAGGCCGCGGCCCTCTGGGAGGGGTCTCCCGGATCAGCAGTGCCTTC
>NW_020174276.1:65437-66314 GCF_003031525.2 Neophocaena asiaeorientalis asiaeorientalis
AGCCTCCCACTCACAGGACCCCAACCCCCACCCCGCCTCCTACCTGCTCCCAGGACACAGGAGTGATGCAGGGGAGTGGGACAGGGTGGGGGCGCCCCTGCCCCTCGGGGAGCCGCCCCGCCCAGGACTTAAAGTGGAGGACAGATCTCCCTGCCTTTCTGTGCCCCCACCCAGGGCCTGAGGGCTCTGCAACTCCTGCTGGGCGGCCCTCCTTCCCTCAGCCACCCCATAGCCCCAGGTCTCCAAACGTCCCTCAGCGCCTAGACCAGGGCAGGCCGCTGTGGGCCGGCAGGGGTAGACGGATCTCAGGCAGGTGGGCAAACACCCCCCACCCCGGAATCCTGCACTGCGTTCCTGGCAGGGGCCTCTGACCTCACGCCCGGACCCTTCTGTGGCCGGCTGGTCCTTGGGAGGGCACACGTGACCTCTCTAAACCGTCTGGGTGCCCCGAGCCCCCTCAGAGCTGCCAGGGATCCTGGAGCTTCTGGTGCTACCTGCCGTCCCTCCCCCTCCCCCTGACGCCTAACCCACTGGTTCCCGGGGACTCCCCGAGTTTCCCGGGGACCCAACCAGCCATGGCCCGTGCCCACAAGGCCCTGCTGCCCGGCTCCATCCAGCCCAGGAGACCACACGGACCCTCTTGGACCCTGCCCGGACCGTACCTCCGTGCCGACTCGGGGTGCCAGGCCACTGCTGCTGCCCCCAACCATGACCCCACCACAGCAGCCCCTTCACTCCATTGCCCACAGCAGAGGCCAGACTCAGATGAAACGCTCAGGGAAATTTATTAAACAGAAACATTGACTGAAACCATTGAAAAGAGGGCATGACAACACACAGAGGAACTTCTAACGGCCACCGGAGCCCACGGGTCCCG
>NW_020174276.1:66590-69238 GCF_003031525.2 Neophocaena asiaeorientalis asiaeorientalis
TTCGGAACAAACGCTTCCCTGCACCCCCACTCACACCAAAGCCAGTTGTGGGGTACTGGGCAACCAGGTACTCAGCGCCCTGCCTGCCAAGCTGACCTGACGCTCTCGCGTGGGATCGTCTCCTCAGTGTTTGCTGTCCTTGCCCCTACTGCCCTTTCAGGCTGCAGGGGGAGGACACTTGCTCCTGCCCTCACCTGCGCAGAGGCTCCAGGGTGCTGCCTTCCCGGGGCTCCCCTCGAGCGGTGTAGATGATCCTGAAGTTGGACCCTGCGGTGTCCCTCCGGGGCATCTCCTCTCTGCGCCACAGCCCTTCCACGCCAGCGCCAGCGCCGGCTCCTTCTGGCAGGGGCGGCCCCGGGGGAGGCGCCTCTAGGCCCCGCGTGGCCTGGGGGCCCATCAACACCCGTAGCTCAGAGCCCCCAGGGTGGGCGTTTGAGGGTGGCCAGAAGACAGGGCTGACGCCAGAGCCCCCGACTATACCTTCTTCAGCCTCTGCTGTGTTGGGGTCTCTGTCTGAGGCTCGGGTACGCCTCGCGCTGCGTATGGTGGCTCCCCGCTTGTGTCGCCGGTGCCTCCCTGAGCTGATGTTGGCTTGCTTGGTGGAGTCCCTAACAGCTGGTGGATGCTGAGGGGGCTGGGGCGGGGCCTCGGCCTGGCTGCCCTGCCCCTGTGCCCCAGTCAAGGCCCCCACTGTTTCTGTGGACTGCCCCTTCCCCTCGTTAAAATAGCTGTGTTGCCTGCTAGGGGAGGGGGTGCCTGGATATCTTGAGCCTATGCTTCCTAGGGCTTGGGGTGGCTCACGGCCCCAGCCCGCATCTCGTTTCCCGACGCTTCTGCTGCAGGCTGAGGCGCCTGCTTTGCCGGGGGCTGGTCCTCGGCCCTAGGACACGCTGCCTGGCTGTGGCCTTCCTCCCCAGTCTCGGGGCAGCATGGCACCTGCCTGCGCTTCAGTGGCAGGGTGGCCCCTTCCTGGACGGTCTGAGTGCTGATGTCATGGAACTGCCCTGCCCGCACCATGACCGGAGGGGCTGGGACACTGGCTTCTGCCGCTACCTGGGTGCCAGAGGCCCTGTGGCCCCCTCCTACCTGCCTCTGCTTCTCCCTGGTCACTGCCATGGCGGTCTGCCACTCCTCCTCATCTCGAACGAGCTTCATCAACTCCAGGAAGGTGGGCGCACAGCCTCGCTGATCCAGGAGCCTGAGCTTGCCCTGGAGGCCGGTGCTCACGTGGGCCTGGGCTAGGGTGTGTTTCAGGCGAATCGCGTCTGCGCTTCTCACTGACGAGGGGCTGTGCCGCACGGCGTCCTGCAGCACGGGCTCTAACCGTAGCAAGAAGGCAGAGACTCTCTCTCCGGGCTTCTGCAAGGTCTGGAGCAACTTAAAATATGAGGTTCTATAGTTCTCTTTATTCCCGAAGATCTGCTTCAGGGCGTCCAGGCACTGTTCCACGGTCATGGAGTCACTGGTGGCCCGGAGCATCCGCATGATGGACAGGGCGGGGCCGCGCAAGCTTTCCAGCAAACGCCGCTGCTTCTCTACCTCAGACACCCGCCACATCTGCAGCACCTCAGTCACCTGCTCCAGCCAGGCTTCAAAGCTCTCTTCGCCCGGGCCTGGGGAAGTGCTTCCCGAAAACACCTTCAGTTTTCGGTACCACATGCTTTCCTGCGGAGGCTGCAGGTCTGGTGGCCTGACTTGGGCCAAGCCTTCTGGCTGTACCTCCTCAGGGCGAGTGCTATACCCCAGGGTTTTGACCACATCTACCATCCTCCGGCCCTCAGCTTTCAGGAAGTGGTTCAGTCTGTTGATAAGTTCATCATCTGGGCTACGGGGTTTCACCACCACTTCCCAGGTACCTCCCTTTCCCGGGATCTGACTCGGCACCGTGGCATAATTGACCTGGTCGGCCAATCCAATGAGAACTGCCTTAGAGCTGTCTTCCCTTCGGAACATTCTGCCCAGCACACTGTAGGCACACAGGGGCTGTAAGCCCGCCTTCAGGGTCTCTTTAATTTCCTCTTCACTACACTCCACAGGGATGCCCACGATCAGCAGGGCCTTCCTGGGGTCCAGGTCCATGCCCTTGCACCAATCCTCCAACAGATTCACAGGCATTGCTCCCACTATCTGTGGACTGATCTAATACTAGGGGCAGTAGTCAGCTCACAGAGTTTGACCGGGACTCAGGGAATTCTGAGTCAACGCCAAGTGTGGAGGCAGAATCGTTCCGGGTTTGCACAGCCTATAATGCAAATGGGGTGAGAGCACCATTAACTCCCCCCCCCCCACCCCGACTATCTCTGCACAAGGCAATGAAACTGGTGGGTGTGGAGAACGTGTGACAAGCTGCAGTGTTGCCGTGGATACTGAGAACAGCGTGGACCATGGGTTTCCATCGCAGAGGGGTGCTATGTGGTAAAGGTTAAGGAGCAACAGGGGATGTCACTGGCCTCCAACCAAAGAAGTGTCCTGTTGTCGCTGGAGGGGAGGGGACATGGGGGGTGGGCGGCAAGGATCACGTGCTGAAAAACAGTAGCCTACCGTTTCAAACCGCGTGGAAGCTAGAATCAGGGACAGAAAAGGGACCCAAAAAGGGTCTACAGTGCCACACTGCTGAAACAGACAACCCTCACCCTAGGTGTGACCCT
>NW_020174276.1:73514-74598 GCF_003031525.2 Neophocaena asiaeorientalis asiaeorientalis
AAAGCCCACACACCACCCCCACTTCTGGTCACAGAGATTCAGGCCCTGCTTTTCAGGGCTTCCTCAGTCATCTGCCGGAGAGGTGTCTTTAGGCCAAGCTCCCCTCCCTGCTGACCTCGGCTTGCCGTGCACTCCTCCTCAAAGTCCGAGGACTCCTCTGTGTGTACTGCAGGTGCCTGTGGTGAAAAGGTCAGCGTCAGGAGGAGGGGCCTGACAAAGCCCGCCAAACGGGAGAGGACACTGCTGTCCCACTCCCTGGCTCAGGGCTGTTCAGGCCCAGGGCACCTGGTACCCACTTCTCTGGGGCAAAGGCTGGAGGACGGAGATGTGCAGTTCCCTCCTTTCTCAGAGAATGTCTGACAAATGAGAAAGATGGTTGGAGCTCTCTCTGCACAAGGCAATGAAACTGGTGGGTGTGGAGAACGTGTGACAAGCTGCAGTGTTGCCGTGGATACTGAGAACAGCGTGGACCATGGGTTTCCATCGCAGAGGGGTGCTATGTGGTAAAGGTTAAGGAGCAACAGGGGATGTCACTGGCCTCCAACCAAAGAAGTGTCCTGTTGTCGCTGGAGGGGAGGGGACATGGGGGGTGGGCGGCAAGGATCACGTGCTGAAAAACAGTAGCCTACCGTTTCAAACCGCGTGGAAGCTAGAATCAGGGACAGAAAAGGGACCCAAAAAGGGTCTACAGTGCCACACTGCTGAAACAGACAACCCTCACCCTAGGTGTGACCCTACCCTGTAGACCCTGTAAACCCTGGCAGGCAACCCCACCCCTCCCGCTTTTTGCCAGGAAGTTACAGAAGCCTCTCCCGACATAGGTCTACGTCACAGCTGTTCACCATGCTGACTAGGGACCCACGGGCAGTGCAGATACGGGGATTCCACCCACACTCAACACCAGGCCTGCCCTCTAGCTCGGCCCAGAGGCAGTTCCTGGTGCTGGGGAGGTGGTACTGCTTCACTGCATCTGTCCAAGGCAAGGCAGAGGTACTTTGCTCTGGTTCTACCCCACACGCCCCTGCTCAGGCTGTGCCAATTCTGAGCCTACAGAGGCACTCTGGTACAGGGATACAGGAAACTG
>NW_020174276.1:74893-79109 GCF_003031525.2 Neophocaena asiaeorientalis asiaeorientalis
CTGCGCCCTAGCAGCGTGGCGCCCACCATCCCCCCCTCGGAAGGGGGAGCCCTCTCCCCGCCCTGCGCCCGTGTGCGCAACTAGGCGGACGGAGTTCGAATTAAACCGGGGCACCTTAAACTGCAGAGCTGGACAGAATCCAGCCTTGGACTGTGCGCGGGGTCAGGTGTGGAATAGGGTCCCCTGCAATTCCTAGGCTGGTCCCTGGAAGGAGACCGCCAGACCCACCACGTGCCACGCCAGGCCCAGCAGCCATCTTGGCTCTTGTTTAGCATGTCTAGTCCCCATTGAACGGGAGCTGTGGCGTGACAGTCACCAGTCGCTCTCCCTATTTGAATATTCCAAGAGGTCAGCGTAGGGCCGGGTGCAAAAGTAAAAGCCCGGTGGGTGCTTACTAAATGAAATCCTGATTTTTTTTTTAATTGGTCTGTTTTCTAGGGGAGGACAGCAGAAATACAGCTGCTTCCGGTAAAAATGCAAGGGCACGAAAATGTTTCGTATTCACCAAGAGACCGAAAACTTTCAAAGAATTACATTCTCCCATTATTCCCTCGACTTCACAGCCTAGTACTAGCCACCTAGTACTACCCACCTAGTGCCCAAACTGCCTCCCGCCCTTTTCCAAAGAAAATTTCTTCCACAGAAGGAAGACTGGAATATTTTCCCTGTGGCCCGCGGGACTCGCTGTTCCAGAGAACGGCGTGGGGGGAGCTCAGGTTATCGCACTGGAAATCTGCAAATCTGGTAGATCTTGGTAAAAATGAAAGTTCTGATTCAGGAGGACTGGGGTGGGACTGAGATTCTGCGTTTCTTGAAAGCTAGGTGACTCCCATGCTGCAGATCCCTGACTACGCTTGGAGTACCAAGGCTCTGAAGCCTGTAGTCACTTTTCGGACCAGAAGTTGTGGTCATCTGGTGACAGATTTCTTTTGCTTTATTCGGGACACAGAAGAAGAGGCTTTTCGATAACGTTTTAATAAAAATACTAAAAGCAGACAAAATTTTAAATTAAAGATTACCTTTAAGTCCAGATATTTCCTATATCAGAGAAAGAGAACACAGACCTGAACATGCCTTACTTAATTGGAACGTACTATTGAGAGGCTGTTAAATCATTCTCCTTCCCATGCCAAGATAAAGGGGTTACCCGCTGGTATCAGAAAGTCTCCTGCAGACCTCCTGCCGTCCCGGTCCAGGTCTTCTTTCCGAAGGTCGCAGGTGGGCTCCCAGGTCCTGGGGTGGGCACTGGCTGTGGCCTCGTCCATCCCGTCCTCCACGCCGGCTCCTGAGACTGGGCTCGGGTCTCGGCGCCGGGACCGGGGTGGCGTGGACTGCTCAGAGTAGAACACATGCACATTTCCACAACAACAGGCAGCGCTGGGCCTGAATCTATGCCCAGAAAGCACACGTCGAGCTCACGACACTGGCCCACAGAGACCAGAGCCTTGGCTGGCACGTGGCGCACCTCAGGGCTCTGCGGGGGGTCGATGGCTAGGGTGTGTGTGTTGGGGGGAGGGGAGCGGGGGCTACAGGGCCAGGGGCTGCCCTGGCGGCACCATGGTCTTCAGGGGCCGCCCTGGCGGCACCATGGTCTTCAGGGGCCGCCCTGGCAGCACCATGGTCTTCAGGGGCCGCCTCGCCAGCCTTGGCAGTGCCGGCAACTGCCCCACTGGCCTCCTCACCTGCCGGGTGGCCCTCGGCTCTCCCTTCCTTGGAACGGGCGGCCTGGGCGGTGGTATCTTCACCGGCCGGGGAGGCCTTGGTGCCATGTGCAGTGGTGCCTGCGGTGATGGCCTCATGGGCCGCGGTGGCCTGGGCGGCTGCTGCCAGGACTCCAACGTCCACACGGGCCTCTTCCTGCCCTGGGAAGTGCTCCCTGCTAGCCGGGTCGGCCTCCCGGGCCTCGGTCTTCTGGATGAGCCGCAGCATCCCCGCAAAGCCGGGAGGCCTCCTCATCAGCCGCATCGTCCTCAGCGTGTCCCGGAGCGTGTCGTTCAGCCGGGCCCGCATCAGCACCTCAGTTTCTGTAACAGGAGAATGGGAGTAATAATAGTACGTGCCTCAGGGTCATTGTAAGAATAGGATGGATGAGAGAGTACTTATAAAACAGTGCCTGGTACATAGCAAAAAATCATCAAATAGTAGCTTTTGTTATCAGTTTATTATTCTTTTAAATAAATTTATTTATTTATTTTTGGCTGCGTTGGGTCTTCGGTGCTGCGCGCGGGCTTTTGCAGGAAGCGGGGGCTACTCTTCATTGCGGTGTGCGGGCTTCTCATTGTGGCGGCTTCTCTTGTTGCAGAGCACGGGCTCTAGGCATGAGGGCTTCAGTAGTTGTGGCGCACGGGCTCTAGAGCACAGGCTCAGTAGTTGTGGCACACGGGCTTAGTTGCTCCACGGCATGTGGGATCTTCCCTGACCAGGGCTCGATCGAACCCGTGTCCCCTGCATTGGCAGGTGGATTCTTAACCACTGCACCACCAGGGAAGCCCCTCAGTTCATTATTAAGATGGATGTGAAAGACTAGGGAACAAATTTTAATCCCTTAACCACCAGACTGGAACACAGATGTATTCATTTATTTAAGAAATATTTTTGAGCACCTATTACATGCCAGACATGGTTTTTGGTTTTACTGGGAAAAATAGTGTCTGTGACCTTAAGATCTAAACCTGACATTAAGAACTCAAGGAATCTGTAAACTTGGATGGGGGAAAATTCATATTTATTTTTACTCAAGCAACTAAAATATAGCATTTCCTTCAATTATGAATGTGGACAGCAAACCACAGTACTATTAGCAGTACATGTTACTTCATCACCAACAAAAATAAATATTTCTGTATCCCATTATAGTTACTGCAGATATCTAGAAATATTTACTAAAAATGGCATTACCTCAAAATTTTACAGTTGGTAGATCAGTTTTAGACACTGTTATATTATGTGTTAATGAAGCACCTATATCACTATAAAATATAATTATGAGCATGCTTTATGTCCTTAAGCATATTTATAATAGCTGCTTTAAAAATATTGTCTGTGAATTATGATATCAGGGTCAGTTTCCCTTGAATGTCTTTTTTCTTGAGTGTCATCACATTTTCCTGTTTCGTCTAGTAATTAAGCAGCATATCCTGGACATTGTCAATAATGTGTTCTAGTGGCTCTGGCTTCTTGCTTTCTGTTATATTTCTCCAAAGAGGTGTTATTGTTGCTGCTGCTGCATTAGTAGCCAGTTAACTTAGCTAAACTCAGACTCCAAACTCTGTCTCCCCTGTGTTGAACGTCATCTGAAATCTCTGCTCAGTTATTTTCTTAGAGTCTGCCCTGTACATACACATCCCAGCGTCACCAGAGATTTGAGCAGAGTTTATATGCCAAATTTGGGTTCCGTGCCTCTGGTTCTTTCCTGTCCAGGAATTTCCTTCTCACTTTCCCTCCACTGTGGTCACCCTGAACTGTGTCCTCTGGGTCTCTGAAGTTTTAGCCACCCAGCATGACATCCTCTGCAGCCTGCCCTCACATGTAAACAAATATGCAAGCGGGAATATCAAATTCTACAAATTATTTAAGGAAGAAATAATGTCAATACTACACAGACTCTTCCATAGACGTGAGGAGGAAAGAATACTTCCAACTCATTCAATGAGGCCAGCACTAGCTTTATATCAAAGCCATTCAAAGACATCATATAAAAGAAAATTACAGACTGATGTGTTTCATGAACATACATGCAAAAATTCTAGACAAAATTTTAGCAAATGGAGTTCAACAAGATACAAAAATGATAACATATTATGACTAAGTAGTCTATAATGAGAATACAAGTTTAGTTTAAACATTTGAAATTTTATCAACGTAACTCAGCATATTAACAAAAATAAAAATAATATGACATATCTCTTAGTCTATTCAGGCTGGTATAACAAAATACCACACACTGTGTGGCTTATAAACAACAGAAATTCATTTCTCACAGTTCTGGAGGCTGGAAGTCCAAGATCAAGGTGCCAACATGGTTGTACCCTGGTGAGGGCTCACTTCCTAGTTAATAGCCAGCAACTTCTTGCTAGGTCCTCACATGCCAAAGGAGCAAGGCATCTCTGGAGCCTGTTTTATAAGGGCATTGATCCCATTGGGACCTAAATACTTCCCAAAGGCCCCACCTCCTAATACCATCACCTTTGGGAGTTAAGATTTCAGCATATGAATT
>NW_020174276.1:79201-83407 GCF_003031525.2 Neophocaena asiaeorientalis asiaeorientalis
CATATGATTTTGGGGGGGGGGGGCAGGGGGGATACATTCTGACTACAGCAATATTCTCAATAGATGCAGAAAAAACATTTGATAGAATCCAACATCCAGTCATGATAAAATAAAATTAAAAAACTCCCAGTAAACTAGGAATAGAAGGGAACTTCCTCAACCTGATAACTGACATCTATAAAAAACCTACAGCTAACATCGTCCTTAGTGGTGAAAGACTGAGTGCTTTCCGCCTAAAATCAGAATGAAGACAGGGAAGCCCCACTGTTACACTTTCTATTCAACATTGTATTGGAGGTTCAAGCCTGGGAAATTAGGCAAGGAAAAGAAGTAAACAGCATCCAGACTGGAAAGGAAGAAGTAAACTGTCTTTGTTCACACATGACAAGATTATCTATTTAGAAAATGCAATGGAATCTATAGAAAAGTTGCTAGAACTAATATGGGAGTTTAGCAGGCTGCAGGATATAAGATCAACATACAAAAATCAATTGTATTCCTATATGCTAGCAATGATCAATCAGAAATTAAAAATTTTAAAACAATACCACTCACAACAGCATCAAAAATGTGCAGTACTTAGGAGCAAATCTGACAAAAGATATGAAAGAACAGTGCATTGAAAAATACCAAATATTGGTGAGAGAAACTATAGACCAAAATAAACGGAGAGAGACCTAGTTTATGGCTCAAAGAACTCAACATTGGTGAAAAGATGTCAATTCTCTCCAAATTGATCTACAGAATTTAAACCAGTACCGATCAAAATCCCCAAATCCCATTTTTGGGAAAGCAAAAAAACCTAGACTAGTTAAAACAACACTGAGAACAAAGTTATAGAACTTACACTATCTGATTCCAAAGATTATTACAAAACACTAATCAAAACTTCATGTTATTGGTATAAAGATAGAAAATACATCAATAGAACAGTATAGACAGCCCTGAATCCACAAATTTCTGGAAAACTGATCTTTGATATAGGCAAAAAATTACAGTAGAGATAGTCTTTTCAACTAATGATGATGAAATAATTGGATATCCACATGCACAAAAATGAACTTTGACCCATATCTCACAAAACACACAAAAATTGACTCAAAATGGATCAGAAACCTAAGTAAATATAAAACCTAGAACCATACAACTTTTAAAAGAAAACAAGATCTTTGTGACCTTGGGCTAGACAAAGATGTCTTAGATATGACACCAAAATCACAATCCATAAAAGAGAAGATTGATACATTTAACTTCATCAAAATTTAGAATTTGTGCTCTTCAAAGGACAAGCTACAGACCGGGATAAGATGTTTGCAAAGCATATACCTGACAAAAGACTTGTATTCCGAATATATAAAGAGCGTTTGCAACTTAATAAGAAAACAACCTGATAATAACACTGTAAAATGGGCAAAAGGTTTAAGTAGACACTTCACCAAAGAAGAGTAACAGACGGCTGACATCAATATCACTAGTCAGGGAAGTTCAGATTAAAATCATAATGAGATTACACTACATACCTATCAGCATGGCTAAAATTAAGACTGGCTATACCAAGTATTGACAAGGATAGGAAACAACTGGAGCTCTCCTACACTGTTGGTGGGAATGTAAAATGGTACAACCATTTTGGAAAACGATTTTGTAGGTTTTTTTTGAAAGTTAAACATACCTCTACTATATTATCTAGCCATACCACTCCTTGGTATTTACCCAAGGTAAAAGGAAATGTATGTCCATATAAAGGTTTGTACACAAATGTTCATAGAAGCTTTATTTATAGTTGCCCCAAACTGGAAACTACCCAAATGTCCATCAACCAATGAATGAATAAACCCATTATGGTACATTAATGCAATGGAATATTATTCAGCAATAGAAAGGAGTGAACTGTTGATGCATACAACAATATGGATAAATCTCAAAATAATTTTGTTGGGTGAAAGGAGCCAGATACAAAAGTACACTTATTATACAATTCCATTTACATAAAACTCTAGAAAATGCAAACTACCCTATAGTGAGAGAAAGCAGATCAGTGGTTGCTTGAGGACAAGAGGAAGAAGAAAAGACAAGAGAAAAGGACACAAGGAAACTTTGAGAGTAATGGATATCTTTAATTGCCTTGATTGTGGTGATGGTTTCATGAACATATATATATGTCAAACCTTATCAGATAGTACAGCTTAAACATGTCCAGGTTATTGTTTGTCAGATATACCTCAAAAGAACTGTTTTTTAAAAAAAAATACACCTACAAGTAAATAATAAAAAGACAAATAACGCATAAATGTGGGCAAGCTATTTGAACAGACACATAAAAACATCACACGCAACATGATTAGTCATCAGGGAGATGATAATTAAAATCACAATGAGTTACCACTTCACACCCACTTAAATGGCTAAAAATAAAGGCTTACAACCCCAAATACAGAGGAGGATTGGAAAGAAAAGGAACTCTCATACATATCTGTGGGAACATAAATTGTACAACCACTTCGGAGAATATTCTGGCAGTTTCTTATAAAACAACTCTACTATGATGTGGCAATTCCCTTTCTAGGTAGTTACCCAACTAAATGAAAGCATATGTCTACACAAACTTGTACACGAATGTTCACAGTAGCTTTATTTATAATACTCCAAAATGAAAAGAGACCAGATCATAAACTGGTGAATGAATAAAAACCAACTGGAATATATCCAGATAATGGAATACTATTCAGTTATTGAAGGAAAGAAGCAACACATTAAACAACATAGATAAATCTCAAAATCGTCATGCTGAATGAAAGAAACCAGACACAACATAGTGCATACCATATGATTCCATCCATATGAAGTTCTCAAATAGGCGAAAGTAATCTAAGATGGAAAAAATTTAGAACAGCGGTTGCCTCTGTGTGGAACTGTGGTGGGAGCTGACTGGGAATGGGCACAAAGGAGATTTCTGGGGTGTTGATAATGTTTAGTATCCTGACAAGAGCTTGGTGTATGCATTTGTCAAAAGTCACTGCATGGGGCACTTAAGACTTGCACATTTCACTGTATGTAAATTTTACCTCCAAAAACAACAAAAAAAACACCCCAGTAAACAGGTATTGATCTCTAGGTAATGCTAATTGTAGAATATTGGTGATTGGTGTATGCGTACAAATCTTTCAATTGATCTGTATGTTGCAAAGTTTTCATAATAAAATGTGGAAGGTAAATAAGAAAAAAAGTTGGTAGCATCTAACAGATAAAATTGTTACAAGAATATTTAAGAAGTTGGTTATAATCATTATCACTAATAAAACGATAAATGTATATTAATAAAAAATGAACCAAAAAGTTAGACCGTGTCCTTCAGACTTAATTTCAGTGCCCAGCTAGTGTGGCTCCTTTTCCCTTGGCTTACTGCTTTCCAGCATTTTCCTTTTGATCCTAGAATATGCCCAGTTGGTTCCTACCACAGGGAATTTGCACATGCTATTCCTTTTACCCGTGGCTGCTCTTCCTATCAACAACCTTCACACGGCTCAGTCCTTCTTGTCATCCAAGTCTCATATCAACCATAGTCTCACTGAAATTACCCACCCATCACTCCCAAACACCCCCCTAATTGATGTTCTTCACAGTTCTTGTCATTCTTGTGTGTTGTTTGTTGACCCTTGTTTATTATTGTATTCCTTACGAAACAGGAATCTTCAAGAAAGCATCGATGGGCTTAGCACACTGCAGGGTGCAGCAGTTTCCTAGATCTTTGTCGACTGGCAGAAATTCCTCTGGAAGTGGCTGTCACTACTTGCAGCACCCCCTATCCAAGAATCCTGTTCTTTTCTCTTCTTAGTATGACCTGCCATTTTGAAATTAACTCAAGTGACTTTCCCCTCCACCTTTACCCGAGCACGCGGGCGCGCGCGCGCGCACACCCCCACACACAAACACATACTCACAGGAGCTCTTGGGCGCCAAATACGCGCCCCCTGAGGGCAGGGATGCAGCCTGGTTTTGCTCACAGCTGTATTCTCAGTGCCTGGCACGGCGAGAGCTCACACCTTCCGTGACTGAGCGAGGCGCTTTGACCCCTCCAGTGGGGGCTGGCTTTGCTCTGCGTCACCCTCCGTTCTCATCCCCCCACCCATATTCCCGTCCTAAAGGCGCCCAAGGGGGAGGGGTCCTCTCCATTCCTTCGTTCCCTCCCTCGTGGGCTTGTTGGTT
>NW_020174276.1:83567-124292 GCF_003031525.2 Neophocaena asiaeorientalis asiaeorientalis
GAGCGGGAGATGGGTCCGGGATGGCGGGTACGAAGAGGCCGAAGGCCTTCCCGCGGCGGACAGGGGGCGACGGTTAGGGGCGGGAATCGCTGGACGTGCTGAGGCCTACGCTGCTTTTGGGGTGACGCTAAGGGATGGGAACCGGTCGCTATGGGAAGAGGGGGCCCCCACCCCAAGTGCAGAGGAGGCCAAGTGGGAGGGGGCGTTGGGGGGTGTTAAAGGGCTTTTCCCCAGTCTGGGGGAGGGGCTGAACAGCAGTCGGAGACGCGGGGTAGGTGTACTGGGGACTTCCTGCTGGAGGAGTCTCTCCTTTCCTTTTGGATGGGGGTCGAGCGTCAGCTTGTCGGGGAGGATGGGGGGGCAGCCTAGAGCCCAAATGCTGTGAAGGAGGGGGAGGGGCAGCCCTTGCTGGGTGAAAACGAGCTCAAGGCCCTCGATCTGAACGGTGCTTTTTCTGTCGCCCTTCTGGGGCCACCATCACCCGCTCCAGTGCCCCCCCCTTAAACTCCTTTGCTGCCTCCCCTAGTCTATATTTGGGTGATTAATTACATGTCTTTTTCCATCCTCCCCCCCACAGTCGCCTGCTGCCCGAAGCCCATGGTCCCTTTCAAACACCAACCCCGCCAGAATCCTGGCCCTCTTCCCGGAGGTCCCACCCTGTTCCAACTGACACCCTCCAGACGACGTTGGCCCAGCTGGGGGCCACCAGCCCCCTTCAGTCTCCTTGGTCAGTGAAATATTTCCTCTTCAACCTCAGACCCGACATTTTTCTTTTACCAAAGGATTTCAGATGGGATTGCTAGAACAGCACCCCCTCTGGGTGCTAATGCTGCCTCACCCCATCCCCCATCCTCCCTCCTGCCCTGGGCCTTTAAGTAGAAGCAGCTTGCACAGTGCCTGACACAGTCCAATCCATTCCCCCCAAATGTCTTAGGATCTACATTTAGAATCCTATCGAACAGTGATTTTCAGCCTTCTTTGGGTGAGGAGACCCCTTAGAAAATAACTAGAAACTGTGAATTCTCTTCCCAGAAATCTGACAGTCAGCACAGAGAGTGGGATCCCATTCAGGAGGCTCATGGGCCAGAGTCCTGTCTGATGAGCCCTGGAGGTGAGGAAACCTCCCGATTCTAGACGGGCCCAGTGCTAACCAGGCACAGATCAGCATCCCAGTTTCCTGAGTGCTGGTTGAAAATGCAGATTTCTCATCCCCACCTACACCAGCTACTCTGTCCCTTGAGTTCTTAGGAAACCCCAGGCCAGGGTTCTAACCCACCCATCCAACCCTGGCCCTAACCTGCCTGGGCTCCCCAACTGCCCAGGGCCCCTTGGGATTTGCACAGCATTCCCCCACCCCCGTTTAGAATCGTTCATATCCTGGGCAGTGTGACTTAAACGAAGCTATGCTTAAAATTTACTTTGATTTTCAGTAAGAGAGCATGCGTCTTCTTGGGGAAATGGGAACATAAACCTTCCCTCAATTAAGTACAACAAACACTACAAAATCCCCTTCTGGTCTACCTTCTGGCTTTTTATAGAAGGCAAAGAAAATGGAAACCTAAACAGAGAGAGACAGGTGCCCAGGCAGAGAGACAGGAAAACGGGGAAGACGGAGACAGATGCCTCCCACCCACGCACACAGAAAAAGGCACACACAGACACAAACATCCCAAGAGAAACAGGCTTTCCTGGTGAAACACCCTCTCTTTTGGCCCTTTAGGATTCACTTCTAGTAGCAGTGCATTTGCACAGCACAGGGTGGGCCCAAATGGGGCCTTTGCAGCCACATCCTGGCGGGACGGGTTGAGAGCTGCTGAAGGCTAAGCCCAGCTCCAGCCCAGGGGCTTGGCTTAGGATCCCAGGCTTGCCTGACTCAGGTGGATCGGGGTCTCAGCAGTGTGTTCAGTCTCACAGCCTGTCCTTTGGGTGAGCACTCATGACCCAAAAGGACATGTTCCCGGAAGGAGTACCCAAGTCTGCTTCTGTCCCCCCAAATTATTTCAGTCCAACAGGTGGGATCTTACCTGCCTGACTAATCGCTCAGAATTGTTCTGAGACATGATGCCATCCCTGCATCTCTCTTTGGGGCAAGTCTGGATGTTTATAGACCATGTCTGCTGGCCTTAAAGCTGGCCACGCTGTTAGAAGACCCCACGGGGACGCAAGATGGTGAGAAGTATTGTTTTCGACTCTGGAAGCACTTATATTTTTATATACGCCAGTGTCGTTGAACCGTCTTTGCCCAGAGATAGTTCTCTCGATCCAAACAACACAACTCAAGAGAGAACAGATATCCAGTAAGGAGAATTTTGAATCTAGGTAATTAATAGGATGATTTAGGGTTAGGGTTAGGGGTGGGAGAGGGAGCTGAAGGCACCCATCTGAATTAGATGATCGAGAGTGCAGTCTCTCGTGTGACCTATAAAGATTCCCTCCAGGGCATTTTTGCTCTGGCCCAGAACTGAAATGAACACCATGAGAGACCTGTTGTCTTCTGGGGCCTGAGGACATTCCGTTTCAGGTCCTTATCTAGATGCTCCAGGGAGTCCACGTGTTTCTGGCACCCCTTTGAAGTTTCTGGAAGCTGCCAGATTGATCTAGTTTGGGTGGCCTTGCTCCCTCTCCCCTGCCCCCGCTGCCCAGGGAAGGATGGCACCTGCTGAGGAGGTTGTTTGGCTACTTGTGCCATGGAATTAGTCTAACACTGATCTTTTAGGCTCAGAAGTGAACTTTCCTAGTAGCGAGACATCCTAAGGAGGGGTCCCGAGCTCAAAGGTGACCAGAATACACCTAATTATTCACTATTTTTTTGTGACGACTGTTGGCTTTTGTCTCCACTGGGTTCAGCTGTTAACTTCTGTTCTTTCAAGTCAAAGTGAAATGATTGGTTTTGTTCTCAATGTTTCTGATTCAATATGGAAAATTGGATTTAAATAAGTTGGTTAAAATTTACATTGCCATCTAAAGCACATTTCAGGAACATTTGTTCACTCACATGAACTCTCACGTTTTAGGAAGCATGATTTTTCAGAAACGTGTCTGTGAAGCAGCTGCAGTGTCTGTGGCACTTGGCTAGGTCCAGAGTGGAATCCGCAGTCAACTTTGATAGGGCCTTCACTCTCTGGGAGCATATAGTCGTTAGACTATATACTTCAGATCCCACTTAAAGAAGGAAGATAATATTTATATTCAGAGGCAGAGATTGGTTTTCCCATAGTCTTTCTACCGGTTGGGTGAAGAAGTGCACTTACAAGATTCGGGGCATGCTTCTCCGTGGTGAGCGAAAGTACCTCACATGCAAGGTCAGGATCACCCTCTGTATCCATCGGGTGCACTACAGTGGTTTTCATATTGTGCCTGGAATTGCTTTGACCTTGATCTCCCAAGGTCCACTTTTGGAAGGCAGTAGACACCTGTATGTGTCACTTTTGTCACAGTGCAGTTTCTTTTCCAGATTAGTTCCACCATTTTCAAGTGGAGCAGTTGGGCAATCCGGCTTCTGAATTATCAGATTGTTTTCAGGATTGATGATGATTTTACTTTTAACTGCAGTGGGATTAATGTGTATTATCTTTTTTAATGATCTTCCTTTGCGTCTCATAAAGCTTTTACCCGATATACCTTGTTCATTGTGCAGAGTTTAGCTTCCTTTTGTGAAAGCAGGGCTCACTTTTTCCCTCCCGTTTTTATGAGCACCTTCGAAATGTTCTCTGTGTGTCCATGGGTTCTGTCACTGTGGGTAGTGATCTGAAGTGCACTTGGGTTAAGTCCCCTGGGCGAGCCTGGTACAGGAAGGGCCAGTCCTGTTGCTACACAGGAATTAAAGGATAATTAACAACTCACTTGGGGGTTGCGGCTCCAGGACTTCGACAGTTAATCATGCCAATTAAGTGAAAACACTTTGGTGGGATCCGCTCGATTAAATGGGAACACTTTGGGAGGACCTGCTCAATTAAACATGGGTGGCTTGGAAAGACTGTGGGTGAGAGAGAGAATGACATGTGTAACTATTGCGCAGGGAGGGTCTGTGATGGCATGTTCATGGGAGGATTTAAAGCCAGTCCCCTAAACCCGTACGCACCATTAGGCTTCAAGGACACTCAGTGGCTGCCTGGCCTTTGGATAAGGCCTGGTGTTAGATATTACCTGGTGGCATATTACTTCTCTCTTTTCTGGTGTGGTTTGAAATGTCTCAAATCTTGGGAGCTGGACCTTAGGCAAGTTAGTTCACCTCTCAGATGCGTGTCTTCCTTCTCTGTCAAATGGAGGCGGGAATGACTATAGGTGGCCATAGTTACATTATGTGAAGGGAGAAGCACAGCGCCAGACGCATAGTAGGTGCTCCGTTAATGGAAGTTCGATGCATTTGACACACCCCTCCCCCCACAGGTTCTCACACGCCCGCTGAGTGTTAGGAGCTGCTGCAGATGCTGGGGGTTCGGGGGTGACCAAGAAAGAGAAGCGCCCTGTCCTGTCACAGGTGACATTTCCCCCGGGGAGAATCAGGTAAAAACAAGCAATTTCGGAGGATACATTTTAGGTAGTGAAAAGTGTTATAAGTAAACCGTGATGGGGCTGGAGAGCGAAGTCATTTGGAGGAGGTGACACTTGAATGAGGCCCGAATTCTTTGCAGGAGCCACCTGAGGCAGGTTCAGAGGCCCTCAGGGGTATTGCCTTGGCATGTCTCTGACTGGATGAAGGCCGAGGGTCTGGAAGGAATGATTGAGACATGGGGTGCAGGATATGGGTCTGGTGGGCTCAGCCAGGGACTTGGAGGGGGTTAAGGCCTTAGGTCTCTGGCCTGAGGGTGGTGAGATGAGGCTTGTAACGGACCATCTTCCTCAGGAGGTGAAGGTGAGATGTCCTACTCTCCATTCTACTCGGCAACAAAACCTCAATGTCAATTGGAAGCGAATTTTTTAGAATGAATTGTATAAGTAATCTATGACCATTTCATTTTGTATTGGAAGCCAAAGTCAAACCAGACGTCAAATGTATAACAGGAAGAATCCAACTGCTCCGAGGGTGCCCTGCCTAGGTGACAGTGGGATACAGAGGGCTTGGCTGCTGGGCACCTGGGGCTTCCCTCACACACTGGGGAGCACCTGTGCTGCCAGCTACTTAAAGATGGAAATAGAGTTTCCGTGGACACTGGGGCTAAAGAAGGCCTTCTGCTCACACCTGTCATGGTTCTGATAGCCTGGGGGGATGATCCCAGGAAGTGACAACCTCATGGACCTGCCTCTAAGCTTTCTAGGACTGCCCACATATTCCTGCCAGCCCCGGTCCTCTGTGCCTGCCTTACCTGTGTGGGCACCTCGGGATGTTGCCCAGCTTCAGGGGCAGTTCCCTGTTGCCTCCTTGGCATTAGCCCTGTCCTCTCGCATGCTGAGCGTCTTTCTTATCCAGAGTCAACTGAAATCTTTTAAAATTGTTGTTCCTTTCTGATTACCAAAGAAATGCAGTTTGGTTACTAAAAATTCGTTACAGAAACAGAAAGCAGAAGACCTTTCTAGACCTGGACTCTACCCCAGGGTGGTGCACACTGCAGTCTCGATGTGCGCATTCACTGTGAGTCACTCTCAGTTTATTCCTTTTTTCTCCTAAAGCATAAATATATACCGTTCTCTTCCCTTCTCCTACCCTCTTTGGATTTTTTTAATAAACAGTTACTGTCTGTCTATAATCTTCTTTGAAGGAGGATTCAAATTTTTGTAATCTGCTGTGTGTCATTCTGCATTGGCCACCTGTTGATTTTTTTTTCATTTTCATTTACTTTTTAAATGTTTTCTGTTTTTTTTCTTGTCTCTTACCACCAATTGATTTTATACTTAAGCTTTCCAGTTTTCTTCCTGCTCTGAGTTGTAGGATTCTTCAGAAAGGTCTCCCTCATGTTTTTATGACGTTGGGGTTATTGAGACTCTTCCTGTTGGTTATAGTATATTGTTTTCCATCCTTTTACTTTTAACCTATCTCTGTCTTTACATTTAAACTCTTTATATTTAAAGTTTCTTGTTGACAGCATATAGTTGAATCTCATTTTTTTAAAAAAAAATACAATCTGATGATCTCTTCCTATTAACTGGTGTGTTTAGTCCATTTATATTTAATTTAACTATCCATATGGTTGTGTTTAAATTTGCCTCTTGGTATTTATTTCCATTTGCCCCATATGTTCTTTTTCCTTTGTGTTTTTTACCTTTCTTCTTTTGGATTATTTTTTAGAACTGTATTTTATCTCCACTACTGGCATGCATCAGAGTCTTGGAGGGCTTTGTAAAGCACACAGTTGTACATTTTATTTCTATATATGTTATAAACCCTGCACTACCTTATTATTTTTGCTTTAAATGTTCAGTTATCTCTTAAAGATTTAAAAATGAGAGGAGGTAAAAGTGTTTATATTTCTGCACATATTTACATTCTTGATATTCTTCATTCCTTTGTGATCCAAGTTTCCATCTGGTATCATTTCCCTTCACCTGAAGAACTTTCTTTAATATATCTTGTAGTACAGGTCTGCTGGTAACAGATTCTTTCAGCTTTTCTCTGTCTAAAAAAGTTTTTATTTTGCCTTTATTTTTGAAGGATACTTTCCCTGAATATAGAAGTCTCGGTTGACATGTTTTTTTTTTTCCTTTAAGCATTTTAAAAATGTCATTCAGTTGTTTTCTGGCTTGCACATTTTCTCATAAGAAGTTAGCAGCTATTCTTATCTTTGCTCCTCTGTATACAACATCTTTTTTTCCCTCTGGCTGCTTTAAGATTTTCTCTTTATCACTAGTTTTCAGCAATATGATTATGATGTGTCTTAGTGTACATGTGTGGGGTTGTTGGGTTTTTTTTTTCGTTTTGTTTTTTGTTTGTTTGTTTAGACTTGCTAGGGGGTAATTGGGCTTCTTGGATCTAGGTTTCATCAAATTTAGAAAACAATACATTTTAACCATTATTTCTTCAATAATACTTTTATCCCCCTCCTCCTTTTCCTCATCTTCTCAGATTCCAGTTACATATGCGTTAGACCACTTTCTGTTATCCTCAAGTCACTGAGACTCTGTTTTTTAAATATGTTTTTCTTTCTGATCTAAATTTGGGATAATTTCTATTGCTGTGTCTTCAAATTTTCTAATTTTTTAGGGAGGAGAGGGCTGTGTCTAATCTGCTGTTAATCACATCCAATGAAATTTTCATTTTAAATATTACAGTTTTTACCTCAGTAAGTCCCATTTGGTTCTTGTTTATATCATCCATTTCTTTCATTATGTTCCTGTTTTTCTTTAAATACTTATACATTGTTAAACTAGCTGTTATCCTTGCCTGTGAGTTCCGTCAGTGATCATTTCTGAGTGTTTCTATTGACATTATTTTCCTTTCCATGAGTCACATTTTCCTGCTTCTTGACATTTACTTAATTTTTTATTGGATGTTGAACATTGTAGAGATTATGTTGTTGAGTGTCTGGATTTTGTTGTTTCATTGTGAAAATTGTTGGACTTTGTTTTGGGAGGTAGTTATTTGTGGAATAGTTTCATCCCTTCAAGGCCTACTTTCAAGTTTTTCTAGAGCAGATCCAGGGTAGCTGTGGCTCCAGGGAATAGATCAGTCCTACTACTAAGGTATGGCCCCTCTGATTCTCTACTGACTACCCCACGTGATCACTGAGGACTCCCTGCTCTGGTTGGTTAGACCCTGAACATCTCCCTACCTTTGTGTGTCCTAGGAATTGTTGAACTTACAGCTTCCTGGTCATTCTTTTCCTAGTCTTTGGGAGTTTCACTCTATGCATGCATGGCTTAGTAGTTAAGAAAGACTAAAGGGGAGCCTTGTACAGATTTTTTGGAGCTCTTTTTTTCTGTATAGCTCCCTCCTTTCTGGAACTCTGTTCTGCCTCAGCTTCCCTGAACGCTGGTCTGTGTTGATAATAAAGCCACCAAGCTCTGCTTGGGGTCCCCTTCCCTATACTCTCAATCTGGAAATTGCCTCCAGGAAGAGGTCTGGGCTACTGATAAAGCTCACCTCATTTGTCTCTCTTCTCTCAAGGATCATGGTCCTGTGCTGCCTGCTGTCCAATATCTAAACACTGTTGTTTCGCATCTATTTTGTCCAGTTTTCTACTTATTTATGGCACGACATTAAATCTGTTCCTTGTTACTCCATCATGGCCAGAAATGGAAGTCTCTGTCCAACCCTTTTAATATAACATCTAATTTTATGTAAAAGTATTTCTGGAGTATCTGGGTTCTGCACTCCTTGAGCTAGTGTAAAAATGCTTCCTTTTCATATAACTGTGAACCGAATTGACCTGACATCAGAATAGAAACTGTGTGCCTGTTTCTGTGAACTCACTGAAGTGGGAGGCCTGCGATGCATGCACACCTGTGGTGGGATCCAAAAGACAAAGGCAACTTACACATGTGGTTCAGATCCTTTATTTAGCAACTTAGTCTTTGAAGATCTTTTGTTTTTTTTGGAGGTGTCTTTTTCCAGGTATTTTGTTCAACTTTTCATTTTGTCAAATATATCACAGAAACATTCTTGTCTGCAAGCTGTCACCTGGTGAACTGTTTCGGTGGGGTGGAGTGTGGCCTTTAGAGGGCCTTACTGCTAGCCAGGAAGCCCTGACTCCTGCTCTGTTATGTCTCTTCCCTCCAGTAGCCCGGTCTGGTTTTTTGTCGCCCCTACAAAGTTGAGAAGGATCTCTCACTTCCTAGTTATTTCTTCTGATGTTCTTTTGGGGATGCTTCCTTCCTGTGCGGTGTGAGCATTGAACTCTACAAGGCCTACTGCTAGGAGGCCTGTGGCCGACCTGTCTCTGAGAGCCAGTCTCCCTGCCACTGGCTCTTGGTCTGAGTCTGTCTTCTCCTGCCTGTGCCTGGGCTAACATTCATTTGTCTTGTGCGGGTTCCCTCTGGCCTGCCTGTATCAGTTCTCTGCCAGCCCACTTTCCCCACTGTTTGGGATGCATTTTGTTAGGTATATCCGTGCTCTGGCTTGTCATTCAGCCTCTGTGCAAGAGAAGGCTCAAGAAAATTGAGAAATCACCAGTCTCATCCCACGGGACCCAGAGGCAGGGCTGCTGTCACTCACGGCTCTTTTCACTTTCCTTAGCTCTGCCTGCCCCACAGGGTCTTGCCCTTCCACAAGATGGCTTCCTGGGAAAGCAAGTCCTGGCAGGCCCCCTTGGGGTGCTGGAGGCCCAGGTGAGCTGTGCTTCCTTCAGTCTGGCTTGGGAATCTGTCACTGCTCCCTGATTCTGGCCTTGGACTCTGCCTCTTGCCCCAGCTGCTGCCTTCCCTCCCTCTCTCTGCTTCTCTCCCCGGAGTCTGCCAAGGAATGGTTGCCTGCTGGGCTTGTAATTCCCATCGTACTGATGGGGGAGCTGCGTTTCAATCCAGGAAAGTGATTGAACTGAAGTCCCTTGGGAGGACAGTGGGAGCCAGGGCCACGGCCCAGGTCTCTTGGTACGTGGTCAGGTTCTCTTTGTAGCACTTCTTGAGGCTTGTAGTTATATTTCCATGTTAGCAATGCACGCTCACTTCAGACTCTCACCTCTCGTCCCTGGGGTTAGTGGCACTGCCCTTGCCTCATTCTAGAGTGGATGGAAGGACAGATTATCCCTGGGAATTCTTTCAGGATCCGGTGACATTTGGTGACGTGGCACAGTACCTCCTCAAAGGGAGTGGCTGAGGCTAGATCCTGAGCAGAGGACACCGGCATATTGAAGGAATGTGACCTCTGTGGGTAAGGATGCCCCCAGCCCTTCCACAAGCTTTGCCACCAGCTTCATGGTCCTACGAAGCTGGGAGTAGGATAAGGGGCACCTGGCATAGCATTACACAAGCTCACCTTCCAGGGGCTTATGCTCCCTGGGAATGGGCTGTGAGGAAATACAGAGGGTCTGCTACACCCGACATCTCAAAGTAGCAGGTGTCCCTCCCAACTCCTAATGGCATGGAAAGAAGCCCCCTCAGTCTTTCATTGGGAAAGAACTTAGAACAAACTAGCCACTATCATTAAATACTTTTTTTTACATCTTTATTGGAGTATAATTGCTTTACAATGGTGTGTTAGTTTCTGCTTTATAACAAAGTGAATCAACTATACATATACGTATGTTCCCATATCTCTTCCCTCTTGCATCTCCCTCCCTCCCTCCCTTCCTATGCCACCTAATTAAATACTTTTTTAACCCACAAGTTATATAAATTTCATGGCAACTTGACCGTAGTTTACCGTTGAGAGAGGTTGACGTAGCAAGCTCCTTTGCGCCATCAGGGGCTGCACGTGGGGAGGTGGGGAGGCTTCTTCGGAGGAGAGACTGCCAGGGGTCAGCTTTGACAGTTGTGGAAGAACCCCAAGTTCAATGTGCAGACCTTGAGGAGGGCGGACGGGGGAAAGGGAGGATCAGCTCCTCAGGAAGACAAACTGGTACCCAGATGGGCCCGGAGCTTGCTTCATCCACAGCCCCTGGAAGGAGCCGACTGTTGGGAAAGGCGTTTTAAATGGAGGAATGACTTGCCTAAGGGAACAGCCAACCCAGCCTTTGGGGATTGAAAGGCTCTCCCCTTCAGAGGCCCTGAGCCATTCCTACTCGATCCTGATGTCATCTCTGGATGCTGCCATAGCTTGTTTCCTTTTCCGCAAGCAGGAGTTCCTGTTTTGAATCCCGACTTGGTCTCTCACCTGGTGCAAGTCAGACCCATCCCCTCGCGTGGACCGAGCTGAGCATTCAGGTGAGTAGAAAAGAAACCTGAAGAAATGTCAGGGCATCACTGGGGAGACCCAGGTGAGCCCTTGGGGTGGGAGTGGCGTGCCTGCCCCTCAATCACCTTGACAGGGAGCATCCAGCAATCGGGCCCTTATGCCCCTTCCATCTCCCGCGCTTGTTTCCAGCTGGGTGGGGAGCCACCATCCTGCCCCAGTGGCCCCCAGGCCCGATGCTCGGCAGCTGTCTCAGGAGGAAAGTGATTGTTGACAAAGGAGAGTAACCTCCTTCCTTCCGCCTCGGCAGAGTGCAGTGTCTTGTGGTTTTCATTTCAGAAAGCATCTGGGTGACCCAGCCGCCGAGGATGGGATGGTGTGTTAGTTTCTGCTTTATAACAAAGTGAATCAACTATACATATACGTATGTTCCCATATCTCTTCCCTCTTGCATCTCCCTCCCTCCCTCCCTTCCTATGCCACCTAATTAAATACTTTTTTAACCCACAAGTTATATAAATTTCATGGCAACTTGACCGTAGTTTACCGTTGAGAGAGGTTGACGTAGCAAGCTCCTTTGCGCCATCAGGGGCTGCACGTGGGGAGGTGGGGAGGCTTCTTCGGAGGAGAGACTGCCAGGGGTCAGCTTTGACAGTTGTGGAAGAACCCCAAGTTCAATGTGCAGACCTTGAGGAGGGCGGACGGGGGAAAGGGAGGATCAGCTCCTCAGGAAGACAAACTGGTACCCAGATGGGCCCGGAGCTTGCTTCATCCACAGCCCCTGGAAGGAGCCGACTGTTGGGAAAGGCGTTTTAAATGGAGGAATGACTTGCCTAAGGGAACAGCCAACCCAGCCTTTGGGGATTGAAAGGCTCTCCCCTTCAGAGGCCCTGAGCCATTCCTACTCGATCCTGATGTCATCTCTGGATGCTGCCATAGCTTGTTTCCTTTTCCGCAAGCAGGAGTTCCTGTTTTGAATCCCGACTTGGTCTCTCACCTGGTGCAAGTCAGACCCATCCCCTCGCGTGGACCGAGCTGAGCATTCAGGTGAGTAGAAAAGAAACCTGAAGAAATGTCAGGGCATCACTGGGGAGACCCAGGTGAGCCCTTGGGGTGGGAGTGGCGTGCCTGCCCCTCAATCACCTTGACAGGGAGCATCCAGCAATCGGGCCCTTATGCCCCTTCCATCTCCCGCGCTTGTTTCCAGCTGGGTGGGGAGCCACCATCCTGCCCCAGTGGCCCCCAGGCCCGATGCTCGGCAGCTGTCTCAGGAGGAAAGTGATTGTTGACAAAGGAGAGTAACCTCCTTCCTTCCGCCTCGGCAGAGTGCAGTGTCTTGTGGTTTTCATTTCAGAAAGCATCTGGGTGACCCAGCCGCCGAGGATGGGTGAAGTCGCCCGGTCACAGGAGATGGCGTCCACGAGCTCCCCGACGGCCAGCGAGCACAGCCCTGAGGTCAAACAGAACGGGGACTCTGAGGGGAGGGGAGGGAGCCCCCAGAATCTACCTGTAGAACATCATTTTGCATGTAAAGAGTGTGGGGATGCCTTTCGGCTTAAGGTCCTCCTCGTGCAGCACCAGCGAATTCACAGTGAGGAAAAGGGCTGGGCGTGCGGCGATTGCGGGCAGGCTTTTCGCGGGGTGTCTGAGTTCAACGAGCACCGGAAGAGCCACGTGGCGGCAGAGCCCCGGCCGGGCCCCAGCCGGGCCCTTGACGAGGCCGTGGAGCAGAGGGAGCCAATGGAGAGGGAGGCGAAGCCCTTCGAGTGTGAAGAATGCGGGAAAAGGTTCAAGAAGAACGCGGGCCTCAGTCAGCATCTGCGCGTCCACAGCCGCGAGAAGCCCTTTGATTGCGAGGAATGCGGCCGCTCCTTCAAAGTCAACACCCACCTCTTTCGCCATCAGAAGCTGCACACTTCGGAGAAACCCTTTGCCTGCAAGACGTGCAGCAGGGATTTCCTGGATCGCCAGGAGTTTCTCAAGCACCAGCGGATGCACACCGGCCACCTGCCCTTCGACTGCGACGACTGCGGCAAGTCCTTCCGAGGGGTCAACGGCCTGGCAGAGCACCAGCGCATCCACAGCGGGGCCAAGCCCTACGGCTGCCCCCACTGCGGCAAGCTCTTCCGGAGGAGCTCAGAGCTCACCAAGCATCGGCGGATCCACACGGGCGAGAAGCCGTACGAGTGCAGCCAGTGCGGGAAGGCCTTCCGGCAGAGCTCCAGCCTCCTGGAGCACCAGCGCATCCACACCGGGGAGCGGCCCTACGCGTGTGGCGACTGCGGCAAGGCCTTCCGGGGGCCCTCCGACCTGATCAAACACCGGCGCATCCACAGCGGACTGAAACCCTACGAGTGCGACAAATGCGGGAAGGCCTTCCGCCGGAGCTCCGGCCTGAGTCGCCATCGGAGGACCCACAGCGGAGCAAGACGCTGCGAGCGCAGCGAGTGTGGCCGCGTGTTCAAGCGGCGGTCAGCGCTGCAGGAGCATCAGCCGGCCCACCGCGAGTAGGGGAGGCCCGCGGCCCCGTGGCCGGCAGCGGATTCCCTCGGGGCCCGGGGCCCTAGAGGGGGAGGGCAGAGTCAAAGGAGATGAACAGTTTTGTAGCGCTTATATATTTTCTCTTCAGAAAGGTTGAAACCAATTTATACCGCCACCAGCAATTTATAAGTGTTTGTGTTTCCCATCTTGCCTATCGAGAGTAGCTTCTACCATTTTGATTGAGTTTTGGCTGGTTCAGCTGGAATCGAGTACCTTCGAGGTATTTAAATGCACAGGCCTTGAATTGGAGAACGAGAGAAGAGAAACCCGGACGTGGGGGTGGAGCTCGGGATGCTTGGTCCTCTCCTGCAAGCTCCCCCTTCAAGGAAGCCGAGATCGATCGCCCCAAACTTTTTTGGCCTACTTGAATTTATAAATTTTTAGGGTTGTAAATAGAATAATCAAATGTCTTATAATATTTAATTTATTAATTTAGTTCTACATGCATATTGTAAATCACATATCATATAGAATAATATATTAATTTAGAAAAGATTCCTTTTCTCCCTAGCTCCACTCCATGAGATCATTTTATCCTGATTCCTCGTATGCATTTCTAACCTCACCGTCTTCACCAACCCCAGAGGCCCTTTGGAGTCATCATTTTCAAAGCACACATCCAATGACTTCCATCCATCCGAGCTATGTGCCACATAGCACTGTGACAATCCCTGCACAAGGGTCTCACTAGAAACCGCCTCCCAAGCCATAAGTACAGGTTCATGTAACATTAGAATGATTGCTGTCGTTTTTTAATTTATTCTGTAGCTGTACAATGCAACCACTTAAGGTTTTCCTTTTTTTTTAATGACCTTTAAAAGGCTTTTTTAAAGCATCGAAGACTTGCCATTGTGAGGTCATACTCTTAAGAAGAAGTACTAAATCTGAGTTAAATTTCTTTTGTGTCCTTTTTTTCTTAAACCAATTCAATCTGGTGACTCCCAGGCATATCCAAAACTAGCTGAAGACTAGCGTGTAAGGTGACGCCTTCCTTTCGGGAACGATAGCCTCGCATATGGGGCCTAGATGGTACTTCTCCAATCCTCCGCTTCCACCTCTGTAAAATGGGGATGATCGCAGGACTACCTCCTAAGGTTATCGCAGCGACTGCGGTGCCGTGCCTGGCGTGGAGGTTCACACTCAGTGAAGTCATCTGCCATCATCACCGTGGCTATCGCTGTTGTTCTGTGACTCATTAGTACCCAAACTGAGGATGGACCCAGGCCTCCTGACTCCTAGTCTCATCTTCTTTCTCTCACGTGATGACTTAAAATACTGTTTCCGTTTCCATGCATGCAGGGTACGTTCATCTCCTTTGACCAGTTACCAAGTTACCTTTGGATATATTGACTTTATACAGCAGTTCTTTCTGTATCGATTGTGATGATCTCTTTTCCAGTTTTATTGCTTTGCTCTTTGTAGCAGTTGTATTACATTTTTGTTGTGCAAGCTTTTGATTTTTACGTATCCAAACATTCACTGTTGTCAGTTAAGTCTTAACTTCCATTGCTTCAGTAGTTAGAGATGATGACATTTTCTTCTAGAATTTGAATTACAAACGAAAAGTTGAAAACCCTGCCCCACCAAAAGGTGGATGCTCCAGGTGGGCAGGCTGGATGGAAATGGGCCGGAGACACAGGCTCACTCCTCATCCAAGATGCAGACTCTGCATGTCTGTGGGCGGTACTTGACTATCCAACCCGGCCACTCAGGCACTCGAGAGGAATTTCCATCTCGGATGGGCCAGAACACTCTGACTGTTCCTCAGCGTAGCCCTGACCTTCGGCAGCAGGGCTGGGCCTCACCTAGATCAACGGGGTGGTCCGAACTTGGTCTTGGCAGCAGCTGGCCAACCTTCCAGCTCCTGGGAGCCTTGGCCATGCTGAGCGTGGATTCAGTGCCTAAGCAGCCGATCCACCCAAGAGACATCTAAAACAAGAAGACTTACCCGCCTGACACTGTCACGTGGATGGCATCCTCCTAGCGAGTGGTTCTGGAACTAGGAAGAGGTCGGTTTAGTGGCTTCTGCTTTTCGCAACTAGGGGGAAATTCACCCATGTGTTCTGACGTCACCTCCTGCAGCCACACCTAAGAGGGGCGACAGAGCAAAGGCTCGGAGACGAACCGTGCCCCACTCATGGCCACACCAGGCCTGGGCTGTGACTCGTAACAGCCTTGCCCAGGAGGGGCAGTACAACAAGGGTTTGGAGGGCAACGATGCCCTTCTGACGACGGCCCACGTGGCATAAAAGTAGAAGTTGGTCATCCTGGGGCTGGCCTGTCACTTTCAGAAGCAAGGGCTGGCCAGGAACCCGGCTCCTCCAGTGGCCCGCAGAGCCCACAGGTAGAAGCTGGCCTCGCTGGGGCTGTAGTGTGACTTCCCAGCAGCTGTGCCTGGGGTAGAGGCTGGGAAGCAGGGTCCCACAGTGACCCTTGTGACCTTAGCCAGAAGGTACTCTGGAATGGCCCCCAGGCCATGCCAGTGGCTCTCTGTGACGTCTCCATCCTGACCCCCGGGCTGGAGAGAAGCTGACGGCACTTGTTGCGTAGTGATTCTTTTTGCTCTGGGGGCCTCAGTTCTTGCAGTAGTCGTGAATCTGTGTGTGAAATTACTGCTTCCTTCTCTCATGAGTTTTCTCTTTTCAAGCTGTTATGACGTATTTGCTACACCTGTTATTTGGTAAAAGGCGTGTTGGCGCCCATGGTGGGGCAAGTCTGGCACCTTAACCTGGAAGTACCTTGCCATGTCTTGCCCGGGTTTTATGAAGGATCCAGATGCAGTATTAACTCAGAACTTAGCGTCGCCGTCACCGCTGCACTTGTCCCCAGCCAGGGCATGGCATCTTGGCGTCCCGTCATGCCCTCCTTTCCTTTGTTCCATTCTTGGTTCTATGATTTCCTCTTGAACAGGCCGTCTGCCAGAGTGAACACGTCTTTTCCGTCACTCTGTTTGCAGGTGAAGTCCGTGCTCTCTCTGTGGCTTTAATGTGTGTCCTGTAGTTGCACCAAGTTCAAGTGTTTGCCTCTGGTCCCTGGGGGGTGGATTTCCTTGGACTCTCTAGGTCTACTGCTAACGTCAGCTGCAAAACGTGATCAGACTTGCTGTCGTGTGTGCTTGTCTATGCATTTGTGTATCTACCTCATTTCATTTTTCTTTCTAATCACACGTATTCCTTTTGCAAGGCAAATGGAGAGCAGGTGGGTTATACAGAATGCTGGCTCTCCTTCGAAATAGGCCCTTTTCTTATATTCTGAAAGAAACCCTCCATGGCTTTTATTAGAGTTTTGAATACTTGCTGGTAACTGTTTACCACTTTTGCTGCTAAATAAGATTAACCGTGTGGATTAGTTGTGTCATACCCATTAGTTGTGTCATTCCAGACTGAGCCCCACCCGGTTACGGTGGGCGTCAGTCTCTCTCGCGTGGGGTTGCATTCCACGTGCCTGGGGCTCCAGCCCCATTGTGCGCCATGTGGCCCCCACCCCGTCTAGGCCACATTAATTCAACCAGAACTGAGCACCTGACTCAAAGGCAGCAACCGGTCCACAGCGCTGGAGACGTGGACCAGACCTTTCAGGTTCTCCAACTGGGAAGTACAAACAAGGAAACTGAGAGAGAAGTTTCTAGCTGGTGCTGGAAGAAAGAGGGAGCCACCTGGGATTTAGAGGAGTTGCCCCCATGGGCAGCACCAGCTTGAAGATCTATGGGCTCCGGCTGGGCACCCCCAGAGCAGCCTCAACCCCAGCACTGCAAGGGAGGCCTGACTGGGTTACCTTCCGGGATCTCTGGCAACTGCCCTCACCGGTCCACTTGTGTCCCTGCCGTAGACTCCCTTGACCTAGGCCAGCTTGAGTGGGTCTCTGCTTTTTGCAGTCTGTCAAGAGCAATTGCATTGTCCCGTGTGGCTGCTTCCTGAGAAGAATAACACGGCTCGCTTTCCTCATGTCCTACCTGGCCCTCGTTCCTGGCCCAAGGCCCACCCGACTGTCGTAAACACCTGTTTTAAATGTGCTACTGTATTCTGTTTGCTAGGGTGGGTGCAAATCTATGCCTCCCAGTCTCAGTGAGTTTGACCAATGCTTTTCTGTCTGGGCACTGTTCCTGTACTGACCCCATGTTTGCCCCAGGAAATGAGCTTAAGTCACCGCCCACCCTGTTCTTTATTTTGGAAGTGTCTCGCTACTTGTAGCAAACCCGTCAGATTGGGGAATTGCTAACTTCTGTATGACTAGTATACTTACGTTGTGTAGTTCTCATTGCATCAGTTGGGTGTTTATTTTCAAGAGTAGAAATGGTCTCTTTAAGCAAAAATGGCCTTCAGCATTACTTGCAGATCTGAGAACAGCTGTGTCCTGCCCCAGCTTGTATTTTGGTTGTTGGCACTATTTTCTCATTCCTCCCCAGTCTCCTTAACTTGTCTGTTTTATGGCACTTACTATAATCAGCTTTGCACTAGAGCTTCTCCCTCCCCACCCTCCCCGACCCTTTAAATTGTGAGCTCTTAGAAGACAGGGGTGACCCTTCATGTCTGATTCCCCTTCCAGATCTAGCACAGTGCCTTGCATCGAGTAGATTTCAATAAATATATGTTCAATGGCATTGGCCTTCCTTGACTTATTTTGTCAAAGCTCTTTTCTCCACGCTCTGGAGTTCCGCCCCTGTCTTGCCCCCTCCCCCCCAGCAGCCCCTGCAACTGCCTGTTGGATGCCTAGAGGGGAAAGCAGGTGCCCTGAGAGAGAAGGCTGGTTTTCCTGGAAGTTTAAGCTCTCCCTTGGCAGAAGGGGCCTGTCATTCAGCCAGTTGCCTCCCTCCACTCCAGCTGGAGCTCTCTCCTGGGTCTGAATTCCAAGTGGAAGCAGAAAACCGGCTTGACCCTGAGCTTCTCCCCTAGGAATCAGGAATGGGGTGACAGAAGTGGCTTCTGGGACTTGAGAATTGGCCAGCCTCTCTGGGCCGCGTGGGAGTGGGGAGGTCAGTCTTCTTGGTGGCCAGCGGCTGGCCTTCTCTCTAGTGTCCATAGCCTCAGAAGAGGCAGGTGACAAGGACAGGCTGCTGGCTTCCTGACCCTCCCAAATGCAAACAAACAGAGATCGGCCATGGAGTCAGCTGCCCCATCCTGGGAGGCCAAGTGTAAAGTGGGCTCCAGGAAGTGCTTGGGTTGGGCCCTTCTGGGCCACGATGTGCTCCAACAAGAGGAAGCCACGTCTTGGAAAGGCGCGTGACTCCACCCACCAACCCAGTCTCCCTGGAGGCGCCCAGGCAAGGCCTGTGTCATCTTTCCCCCGTGGTCCCATCCTCACCACGCTGTCAAATATTCTTCTACCCAAATGCAGTTTCTAAGCAGGTGGCGTGATGCCGCCCTGCCCCACCCGCAGCCCAGTTTGGAAAGAACCATTCGTTTGCTTTGCCGGTTTCATGATGTGCTTGCTACTAAGAGTTTCACCGAGTTTTCCTTAAAACACGTGCAAGCTCTGTTCTGGCAAACTTCCCTGTGTAAAAGTCAAGGCCACAGGTCCACTTGAATAGCTAATAATGGGCCCAGGGGAGGGGGGACAGCCTGGGGCTTTTCTCTTGGGGCCTTGTGGACCTCCAGGGCTTCTCTCAACACCACCCTCCTCTGAGGGCCCCCAGAAGTCTTTTGCTTACCTGAGAGTTCACAGTCCCCAGACCCCCCACCTCATGGGCCAGCGTCTGAGCCTCCCTCATTGCTAAGGAGGCTCCCACCCACGGCCCTCTGCCCCAGCCCACTTCTGCCCAGCTCACAGACCACCTGGGAGGGGCCACAGTCCATTCAGGCTGCTATAACAAAAATACCATAAACTGGGTAGCTTTTAAACAACAGACATTTATTGCTCACAGTTCTGGACAATGGGAAGTCCAAGATCGTGGTGCTGGCAGAGCTAGTATCCAGCGAGGACCTGCTTCCTGATTCATAGATGGCTGTCATTTAGCTGTGTCCTCCTGTGGTGGAAAGGGTGGGGGAGCTTTCTGCGGTCTCTTTTATAAGGGCACTAATTCCATTCATGGGGCTCCATCCTTGTGAACTAAAAGCCCTCTAAAGGCCTCACCTATTAATCCCATCACATTGAGGGTTAGGATTTCAATGTATGAGTTGGGGGGGGGGGACACATCTCCAAGAGATGCTGAGCATCTGCTGGGTGCCAGCCCCGCTGGCCCAGGTCATCATCAGAACACTGGGCTAAAATGCATTTCATTCAAAGGACTGACTGCTGGGCTGCCACTAGCCTCACATTGAAGTGCACCGTTGATGTGAGTCTGAGGTGGTCCAGCAGGACTGGACTGAAACTGTCACACTGGTGATGAGAGAAAAAAGAAAGAAGAAGAGAGAAACTCGTGGGCAAGGCTGCCCTGCCCACCGTTAATGGAGGTGAGGGGACTTGGGCTTCTCTTGGATTCATGCATTTGTGAGTTTGACTTATACTTTGGTGAACTGCTTGACCTTTTTCCCACTGAGCACATATTACTGCTTTAATTAAAATATTTTAAAATATATGATAAAAATATGGCCCCCAAATTTTTTCAGGCAAGACAGCTTAGAAAAAACCCTGTACTCTCTCACCGCTCACCCCTTTTCTGACCATCATTCAACAAGCATTTATTGGGGACCTTCTGTTTTCCAAGTCCAAAAGAGAATGACGTAACCCCTGCCCCGGGGACAGAGCACTACATCAAGACAGACCCATAACCAAAATGCTACCACAAGTGGGACCCAAGTTCACAAAGCTGGGCTCCTAGGATTTGTGCAGTTTTACACTTGGGTTAAAAATAAATTAAAAAAAAAACACTGCAGAGCCAAACACAAGCGCATAATATTAGCAAATGAATCACCCTCCCTCCATCCCCAGGTCCTGTTGATTTTACATCACGAAGACCTTCCTGTCTGGGGCCCCGGCCTCGGAGTCCATGGCGGCATGGGATGCAGCCTCAGCCTGGGCCTCCCCTCATCCCTCCCCAGAGCGAAGCGGTGGAGATGATGGATCAGATCGTGCACTGGGTGCGGGAGGACCCCTCTGGGCTGGGCCGGCCCCAGCTCCCTGGGGCCCCGGCCGCGGAGTCCATGGCGGTGCCCATGATGCTGCTCAGCCTGGTGGAGCAGCTCGGGGAGGCCGACGACGAGCTGGCGGGCGGCTACGCGGAGCTGGGGGACTGGTGCGCTCGGAGGATTCTGCGGCACGTGCAGGTGGGGGCAGGGCAGCGGGCGGACGGCGGCCGCCAGACAGGGCCCGGGGAGCTGGGGGGGCGGGGCGACCCCCTACGCCCCACCCCCCGGGGCGCCTCCTCCGCCCGCACCCACCCCCGGAGCCAGGCGCCGATGGCTCCCTTTACAGACGGGGAGATGGGGCGAGGTGCGGCCCAGAACCCTCGGGAAGGGAAGGAGGGCCCCGGGGGGAGCCGGGGTGGGTGCCAGAGCCCCAGGCACGTCAGGGAGCAGGAAGCCCGGCCGGACTCAACTTCGTTCCAGGACAGCCACTTCAAAGTCTGGTTGGAGATGACAGGTGAGTGGCACGTGCCCGGAGGATGGGAATGGATGCAGCCTCAGCCTTGACTCAGAAGCCCCACCCCCCAGACCAGGAGACGCCTGCGCTCTGGGAAGCTGAATGGGAGGTGCTGAATTGTTAGGGGTGGGGACTGCTGACCCTGAACCTCTAGAAGCCTCACGGCACCAAGCTGGCACGGAAGATGGCCAAGGCCAAGTCCCAAATCTCGCCATCAGAGAATGAGCTTCTGAGATTCAATAATTCTGAAATTGTCTCCAAATGTAACTGTTATTCCAATTTCGTTACACACTTTCACCCTCCGACTTTCAGGACCCATGCTCTCAGCTGCCTGTGACTGGTTCATTGGGTCCCTGTGCTGTGCACTTACCTCGGCATGACCTCATGCTTTTGGAGGATTTGAGAAGAAAGGTTTCAGTAGTATGTTTTCCACAAGGAAGTTTGTACTGATAAATGGAGTAGTTATAAATGGAATATTTCCTGCCATATCAAGAAACAAAGGATGTCACAGTCACCAACGATTGCAGCCCTCCAAAGTGAGCTGGTGAGCCCTGAGGAAACTCAGGGCTGAAAAGAATACCTGCCGTCTAGCAGCCATCAGACTGCAGCCACTCCCTGCGGTGAGCCCTGAGGAAACTTGGGATGTGAAAATATAGGATACTGGCCCCAGATAGCTGAGGTGCATGTCAAAGGAATGATTTCAGTGAGCCCAGACTCTTGCATCTTCCCAGACATAGAAAAGCACTAAATTCCTTACCATGAGATATCTGGTTTTCTTTATTTAACAATAATTTTTTGATGTTCCCAATTACCTGCTCTTCATTGCAAAACTCCTATATATCCTGGCTCCTCCCCTCGCCTCCTTGGAGCAGTTTCTCAGAGTTATCTGCAACGCTGTCTCCCGGGCTGCAGCCCTCATTTTGCCTCAAATAAAACTTAACTCGCAACTCTCACGTTGCACATTTTTTAAGTCAACAGAACCTAGGATTAACAGTTTGGTCAAATCTCAAAAACCCATTGTCTTTAGTCACTGAAAGCTGTCGGCATCTATAGCAGTTCTTGTGACAAGATTTCCTTGAAACTTTTTAGCAATTTAAGCATTTTGTAAAGTCTGGTTTGACGTTTGTTTAGTTGAGACCAAATTGTTTTGCTTTGTTTTGTTTCGTTTCTAGCCTTCTGTTTATTTTCTTTAACAGCTTTATTGAGATACGACTCACGTATGATACAATTCACCCATTTGAAGTGTACAATATGATGACGTTCAAAACCATCACCAGTTAATTTTAGTACATTTTGTCGGCTCAAAAAGAAACGCTATACCCTTTAACTATCCCCCCCCCCACACACATCAACCCCCATCCGTCCCGTTTTGAGAGCCTCGTTTTTCTCTAAAACTTGATTCTTTTCTTCATACCTTCAATTCTTTATTACTTCAGGATCAGAGATGATTTATCAAAGACAGAGTTGTATACAACTTTGGAGATTTTCCTTCTGGAAAATCTTACAAAATGAGAATTCCCCGTAGGACTTTTTCTGAAAATATTCATGACCTAAATGGAATCAAACAACTGAGTACTAAATTCCATTCTTAAAGTTCTTTCACTCAGTGCAGTGAATGCTGTGCTGGTACACCGAACCACTGAATGACATTATTATTTTGTATTGTATTATTATTTAAAAATGTATAAATGTTCTGTATTTTATATTCTTTTAAATTTATTTTAATTACACAAGCAAAACATGGATATAAGCTCATTTTAAAATATTAAACAAATAGGGATAAAATAGAGGCCCTTTTAGCCACTCTCTAGGCCCCTCCTAATCCCCCCCAAAGGATTCTTCCTGACATTTTCTGCACATTTACATGCATATAGATACATATACGTGGGAGAGTTTCTCATACTATATGATCATTCTACAGCTTACTCTCCTCATATAGTTAAGCATGCCTGGGATAGAGGTTCTAACTACAGCTCAGTATTCCACGGCACAGATATAGCATGGTTTGTTCCCTGCTTCTGCTCCTTGGTGCACATTCAGGTGTCTTGCAGGGTTTTGGAAACAACGCTGCATGGGCAGCCTTGCCCCATCACACAGGACAGGACGGATGCTGAGTCAGGTAGGGCGGCACTAGATGGCTTCAACGAAGAGTCCACCAATAACGTGGTGGTTTACGGAAGACTGAAGATTATTCCTTGCCCACGGAAGTCTGAGCTGAGCGGTCCAGGTTGATGTGGCAGCTCTGCCCCGTACAGTCACTCAGGGACCCCAGGTCCTTGCATCTTGTTTATTCTGTCTCCTCCAGACCAGTTTATATGCCCTCCCCACAATCCACGGCGGACCAAGACTTTGGTAAAATGCAATAAAGACGTCATGGCGATGTTGAATTGCTATAAAAGCTTCATAACACTTCTTCCTGATGTCTGTACTAGCCTCGTCATCGACCACTAACAGACAGCTAGTGGCTGAGCAGTGGTCCAGGGACCATGCCCAGGAGCTCGGCTCAAGGACATTGCCTTGACTGCGGGGTCAGCTCCTGCAATGGCACACCCGCGCTTGGGCACCAGTGAAGTGAAGGGACCACCACACCAACCCCATAGGAGACTGGGAAACCATCTAGCTGAGCTGCCCAGCACCCAGGAAAGACAGCCTCAGGTGGGGACAATGAACAGTCTCCTCCACAGATACTCAGAAGTGGCATTTACTGGGTTCAAAGGATATGGGCATTTTAAAAAATAGATACTGTCAAACTTCCCTCCAAAAGAGCCTGTATCAAGAGTATATACGAGTTCCCACTTCCCCCCACCCTTGCCAACACTGATGGGAAAATGGTATCTCCTTGTTATCATTAGCATGTTCCTGATTACTAATAGAGTCGGGTTGAACACCTTTTCAAATACTTATGGGCCATTCACATTGACGCTTCAGCGTCATAATAAAGGTACAGTGCTCCTCTTTTCCTTTTGACTTGTTCTTTTTATCTGCTTGACATTAGCCCTTCATCTGTTATACATCGTTATATGTTATACATCCTGCATATGCATCGGCAGGCGGACTCTCAACCACTGAGCCACCAGGGAAGCCCAGCTTTACTTTTTATAGTTCTGGTTTCTATGTTTATATTTTTTTAATCATGCAGGAATCTCTGACACATCATAGACAATCACTGTTTGTCAGCTGAATGAAAGAATGGATTCAATGCATGGATGGATGGATGGATACTAAACTGCCAAGTTTTCTGGGGTGTGTTTCTGGAATTCCTGTTGTTCCGTCAATTAGTATGCTGATTCTTGCATCAGTACCATACTGTTTCAATTACTATAGCATCATAGTATGTTTTGATATCTAATAAGTTCTTTCTTTTAAATTTATAGGCCAATCTTGTGCATTTCTCTTCAGAATGAATTTAAGAATCAGCTCATCAGTTTCTATTAGAATCCTCTTGGGATTTTTATTGGGGTTGCATTGAAGTTATAGATTAATTTCAAGGGAACTAACATCTTTAAAAGTTGAGTCTTCTGTCCAAAAACATGGTATATCTCACTATTTATTCAGGCCTGCCTTTATGTCCTATTATGAGGACAAAATATTTTATATTTTCCTTCACATCTGTCTTACACATTTTAATACCTTTTAGTCCAAAGAATTTTATAGTTTGTATTGCTCTTGGGATCAGGAGTTTTTAAAATATTACATTTGTTAATTGCTAATTGCTGGGAAGATAGAGCTTGTGAAAAGTTCTCATATGAGCTCTAATGATTTGCCAGGCAAACTTTTCTACTGCTGCCAAACTGATAAGTGGAAAAAGGTAGTTCACTGTAGTTTTAATTTTGATTTCTCTTATTTAGAAGTCATTTGTATTTCTTTCATGTGAGCTGTATTCATAGCTTTTGCCCACTTTTCTATTGAGTTGAGTTGTTGGCATTTTTCTTACTATTTTGTAGGTACTATTTACATAATGGGAAAGCTAGTCCCCTTGTCTCTGAAAGGAGTTGCAAATAATTTTCCCTACTTAGCACTTTCCTTGGACTTTGCTAATGGTAATTTTTTTTTTTTTTTCGGTACGTGGGCCTCTCACTGTTGTGGCCTCTCCCGTTGCGGAGCACAAGCTCCGGACGCGCAGGCTCAGCGGCCATGGCTCACGGGCCCAGCCGCTCCGCGGCATGTGGGATCTTCCCGAACCGGAGCACGAACCCACGTCCCCTGCATCGGCAGGCGGACTCTCAACCACTGAGCCACCAGGGAAGCCCGGTAACTTTTGTATTAAAGATTTTTGTTTGTTTGTTTTTATGTATTTAATTAGGATCCCTTTTCTTTTTTGGCTTCTGAGGTCTAAGCTGTACTTTAAAAGTTGTTCCCTCCTCCAACATTATATTTTAAATGTACCATTGTTTCTTCTAGTAGTTTTATCATTTTGCTTTTTTAATCTTTAAATCTGATCCATCTGAAATTTAGTTTTCTGTATGAGGTAGGGAGTCAACTTTATATTTTTCCGAGATGGCCACTTAGGGGTCCCAATACCATTTATTGAGTGACTCATTTTCCCCTGAACTGAAATAACAGTTTTATCATATACTAAATTCTTATTTCTATTCAGGTGTATTTTAGACTTTCCTTTTTTTTTCTATTCTGTCATTCTCTTCATACACCATTACCATACTTTTTTAAAATTACTGTACCTTTATTATGTTTTAATATCTGATAGGACTAGTACCCCTCTCATTAGTCTGCCTTTAAGAATATTGATGGCTATTTTCACTCCTTTAGTTTTCCATAGTAATATATGAGAACACCTTGACAAGTTCCAACAAATTATATCTTATTTTTGAGATCATTTTTAATTTATAGATTGATGTAGGGAGATTTTGCATCTTTTTGAAGTTAAATTTTCCTGCCTGAGAACATGGTAGACCTTTGCATTCAGTCAGGACTTTTTTTTATGTCCCAGAGGAACATTTTAAAGTTTCTTTTCATAGGTCTTGCATATTTCTTGTTAAGTTCATTTCTAGATGTTTTATCTTTTTTGTTAAATGGAGTTTTTTCTTTCATTGTGTCTTCTAGTTTGTCATTTGTCTAAATGATTCTGTACCCAGCCAACTTAGTGCATTCTTCTTAACACTTTGTAACATTTTAAAGTAGATTCTGTTGGAATTTCCAGATATAGAGGCATATCATCTGCAAATAGTCATCATTTCAATTCTGTTTTGTAACGTTTTAACCTTTCAAATTGTGAAGTACGACACAGATGCAGAGAACGGTGTAAATCATATATGTTTTACATGCATTTCCTGAACTTTAAATAAAGTGAACATGCTTTTAGGGACTTCCCTGGCAGTCCAGAGGTTATGACTCTGCGCTTCCACTGCAGGGGGCATGGGTTTGACCCCTGGTTGGGGAACTAAGATCTCATGTGCTGTGTGGCACAGACAAAAAAAAAGTGAATATACTTTTATAACCATCCCCAGATCAAAAACTTAGAGTCCTACCCTCTGGCCCCAGCATGTCTGCTCGAAATCATCTCCCTCTCCCTCCCTAACTTCTATGGTAACCATTTCCCTGCTTTTCATCAGAGTTTTGCCACCTGAACATACATCCAACCACAAAAAATGTGCTTTAAGTTTTCCTCTTTTAAAACTTTATATAAATAGAATTGTAATTTATGTATTCTTCTGTGTCTTGCTTATTTCACTCAGCACTGTCTTTAAAATTCACCCATGCTGTGGTATATATAGAGTTTATTCTCATATTTTGGTAGGATATTTCTCTGTATAACTGTTTATTTATTTATTTATTTATTTATTTATTTATTTTTGGCTGCGTTGGGTCTTAGTTGCTGCACGTGGGCTTTCTCTTCGTTGCGGTGCACGGGCTTCTCATTGCAATGGCTTCTGTTGTTGCAGAGCATGGGCTCTAGGCACACGGGCTTCAGTAGTTGTGGCATGTGGGCTCAGTAGTTGTGGCTCACAGGTTCTAGACTGCAAGCTAATGGCACACGGGCTTAGTTTCTCCACGGCATGTGGGATCTTCCCAGACCAGGGATCGAACCCATGTGCCCTGCATTGGCAGGTGGATTCTTAACCACTGCGCCCCCAGGGAAGTCCCTCCTCTGTATAACTTTACCATAGCTTATATATCCATTCTATCCTCGCTGGATATTGGATTTGTTTTCAGCACCCAAATGCTATGATGAACCATTGTCTCAGTTCCCTGTGACTGTCTTAGCAGTACCACAAACTTGGTGGTTTACTACAATAGAAATTTACTGTGTCACCGTTCTGGAAGCCAGAGATCCAAGATCAAGGTGTCAGCAGGGCCATGCTCCCTTTGAAGGTTCTAGGGGAGAATCACTCAACCTCTGCCCCTGATCACATGACCTTCTCCTCTTCTGTCTATCCAAATCTCCCTCTGCCTTGCTCTTACAAGGACACTTGTCATTGCATTTAGGGCCCACCCAGCTAACCCAGGATGATCCTGTCTCAAGATCCTTAACTTCGTCACACCTGCAAAGACCCTTTTTCCAAATAAGGTCACATTCACGGGGTCTGGGAGTTAGGATGTGCACATATCTCTTGGGGGCTACTGTTGAACCCATTACAACCACCTACACTTGTTTCCTGGTGCCAACGTACATAAGTTTCCCCGGAGTTTGTATACTTGGCAATGAAATGCTGGCTCATAGAAGTATGCCTTCAATCTTCTTACAAAATGCCAGCCTGTTTTCCAGCACACATTCCCGTCAGCAGTGTATGAAATTAATTTTCCATCGCTCCACAGGTGTGCCAACTCTTAGAATCGTCAGACTTTTTGGTTCCCACCAATCTGGTGGGTGTGTAATGATAACTCACAGTTCTGTAATGACAAATGAAGTTGAGTACCTTTCATATGCCTGTGATTCATTCGGTTTTCTTATAATGTGAAAAAAAATGTCTGTTCAAAACTTTGACCCATTTTTATACTGTGTTATTTGTCTTTTTCTTGTTATTTTGTTCCTTCTATCTTCTAGCTATGAGAATGTTGTCAGTGATGTGTGTTTCCCTTCTCTTCTCCAAATCTCCCATCAGAATCTCTTATGTGGCCCACCCTAACTGAAACCTATAGGAAAGGGAATTCTGGGAAATGTAGTTCAGGGTACTCAAGATGAAAAATTACAAAACCACTCCAATCCCTTTATTTAACTCTCCTCAAATTACTTAGTTTGCATGCACCGTCTGTTTCCTGTCAGGCCACTGACCAATTCAGATGAAACATTACCTAATTTCCATCATGTTGTTGTCTTTGAACGCTGGGTTATTTAAATGTGTATTTCTTCATTTCTAAACATGTGGGGATTTTCCTAGTAATCTTTTTGTTATGAGTGTCAATATGCCCAGAAACACAACTGTAGATGAACAAGTTGGGCCTATTACTCTCTGTAGTGAGTGAGATGCACGTCATGGGGAGCTGTGGGGTGTCTCAGAATGAATGTACTAGAAAGAACCTACTGTAATATTTGGGCTTTAGTTGGGTGATTTGGGGGAGAGTCCAAGGAATTGAGGGTTTGCTTTAGATGCAATCAGAAAGCAAGGGCAATTCTGTGACTGAAGATGTCGGTAACTCTTCTTTATAGAGAGATCAACTACAGTGAGTCTAAAGCTGTGATTGGGAAAGTCAGGTAGGAGGGAAATGTTTGGTATCTGCCGGTTGCACATTGACCTTGGTTTTATCTGTGCTTAGAAACAAATCATGAAATGGCCTTGCTTCATCTGACTTTATCATGGTCTCAGAGTAACTTTGTCTAAGCTTGCTATTCCATGAGAGGGTTTACACCCAGTCAAAGAACAGCATGGCCTGGCTATGAGAGCCAGGCCAGCTTACAAATGGCAGGGGCTGCTGGTTTGTTCTTTTTTTCCTTTCTCATGGGTTTCTAGCTTAATTACACTGTGGTCAGAGATCATGCTATGAATAATTTTGATCCTCTGAAACATGTTAAGACTTGCTTTACTTCCAGTATGTGGTCAGTTTTTGTAAAGTCCCCTTGTGTGTGCAAAACAATGTGCAGTCTGAGGTTGGGTGCAGTGATCTGTACATGTTCACTACATAAAGCTGCCAATTACTGAGAGAAGTGTGTTGAAGTCTCCCAGCTCCACATATGAATTATTCTTGCTAAAAAAAAGAAAAACTTGAACCCAAATCTGGTCAGCCCTCTAGATCCAACTAACAATTTACAGGAAATAATAAGCTCAGAGGAACTTGTTAAACTACCCCCACAGGGACGCAATCATCAACATACAGACCGTGGGAACTCTACAGTACAAACAACACAGTTTTCTCAACAAATCAATTGCAAAAAAAACCCCAAAAGAGCTAGAGGAAGAACCTGCAGTTTAAAAGACACTTGAAAACAGGGCTTCCCTGGTGGTGCAGTGGTTAAGAATCCGCCTGCCAATGCAGGGGACACGGGCTCCAGTCCTGGTCCGAGAGGATCCCACATGCCGCGAAGCAACGAAGCCCATGCGCCACAACTACTGAGCCTACGCTCTAGAACCCACGAACCACAACTACTGAGCTGGTGTGCCACAACTACTGAAGCCCACTCACCTAGAGCCTGTACTCTGCAACAAGAGAAGCCACCACAATGAGAAGCCCACGCACCGCAACAAAGAGTAGCCCCCACTCGCCACAACTAGAGAAAGCCCACGTGTAGCAATGAAACCCAATGCAGCCATAAATAAATAAGTTTATTTTTTAAAAAAACTGAACACACAGAAAATCTGAAAACTATAAAAAAAAAAAGGCACTTGAAAACATATCATTCCACTTGACCTCAATTGGTTCCTAATTCAAACAAAAAAACTACGTATAAAGAAAAAAATGTGAAAATGGAGAATCTGAACACAGACTGGATATTTGACAATAGTACAGAATTGTCGTTAATTTTTAGTGTGATAATGATATTATAGTTATGCTAATAGAATCCATCTTTTAAAGGTACATACTTAAAAGGTATGCAAGTGACAACCCATCACCTGTGCTACATCAAAATATTTTATAATCTTGATGCTGTTATAAATTAAATATTTTCCATTTTTATTTGGAAATCATTTCAAACTGACAGAAAAGTATCCAGAATAGAATAAAAACAACCCATATACACTTTAACCAGATTCACCTACTCCTAACATTTTGCCCCATTTACCTTATCATTCTCATCCTCTCTTTCTGTCTTTGCTACTAAAAACAAGAGTCCTGTCCATTTGTTTATCCATCGATTTATCTCTTTATTATGAGTGTGGACTCACAGGTTTCCATCTTTCAACGTCTTATAATTCATTACTTTCCTTACTTATTTGAGCACTGCCTTACTTTCTGCCCCAGTTCTGAGATCGGCTATTTCTCTGAGGAGCCCTGGTTTCTTTTAGTAAAGAACGATATTAGGGACCGAGATCTGGGTGTTGAGTGTATTAGTTGCTACTGGGCTTTTTTCACTGGAAGGAGCTAAGAAACATATTCATGTACTTATTACTATACACACATACATATTTACATACATGCATACATATTCATGTGCACATTTGCATGCATGTACATGTATACCTTCATTCCACATTCATCCCCCTGGGCTTCTTATTTGTCTTCCTCTGTTCCTTATCTGTACCTCGCTTATTCCAGTGAGAACCCTTACTCCCAACAATGACACATTCAGTCACATTTGCCCCAGCCCGTAATATAGCAAACTTGCTTCACACTTCCACTACCATAAACAAACCTACTAAGAGCTTGGGCCTCTTGGCAGTCCCCTTTGGCCCAGCAACCTTGCCCAATACTGAGGTTAAATAGTCAAATAAGCTTAAATATATATATATATTTTTTCTTTTTTTTTGCGGTACGCGGGCCTCTCACTGCTGTGGCCTCTCCCGTTGCGGAGCACAGGCTCCGGACGCGCAGGCTCAGCGGCCATGGCTCACGGGCCCAGCCGCTCCGCAGCATGTGGGATCTTCCCGGACCGGGGCACGAACCCGCGTCCCCTGCATCGGCAGGCGGACTCTCAACCACTGCACCACCAAGGAAGCCCAAAAAATAATTTTTTAAAATAGTGTTTATGAGTTAGTGTTTTATTTCCTCCTCAGTGTGGTTATAATATTCAGTTGACATCCAATCAGGTTCGTTTGTTTTCTGTTTTAGGGATTTTCCCCTCTTCCTATCCCTCCCATACCCCTTCTGCTCCACTTCCCCCACCTCTTGTAGATAACCAACTTCTTTGTTTTCTGGGTTATCCTTCCTGTCTGTTTTTATAACGATTAGCAGGTGTGTGTATATTTCCTTATTTTCACTTCCTTTTTGTACAAAAGGCACCATACTAGATATTCTCTTTGCACTTTGCTTTTCCCACCTAACAATAACTCCTGTAAATCACTTTACATCAGTGCACAGAGCTCTTCCTCGTTCTTTTTTTGCAGCTGCATACAACTCTTGTGTGTATATATCCTGGTCTCTTCAATCACTCTCCTATGTTTAGACATTTAGGTAATTTCCAATGTTCCAATATTTTTCAATTACTAGTAAAGCTGCAATAAGTAACATTGTACATATGTATTTTCGTATCGCTAAAGGTGTATCTTGAGAGTAGATTCCTAGAAGTGGGTTTGCTGCATTGAAGGATAAATTATATACATGTGTATATAGCTACTGCTTGTTGCTGCTCCCTCATATGTGTTGTCTCCTTTGCCTGCTTTATCTTACCTCTTATCACATACCATCATCTGATACTTGTATCGTTACTTTCTGCCTCCTCTCTCAAGAGTGTAAGCTCCATGAGGGCAGTGACTTCATTTTGGTCACTAACTGGAATATAACAGAATTAATGAATCACTGTGCAGCAGTTGATCATATATTTAAAACTTATTTACATGTCTTATGAACATGTCTATTCTCTTCCTCATGGATGTTAGGATTGTTTCCAATTTTGCCCTATTATTTTAAAAAAATGCCTCAACGAAAATCCATGTATATGTCCTCTGAGTCATACAGCGTTCATTCTCATTTCACTTGTTATTGTCAAATTGTTCTCCAGAATGGATCTATCAATTTACACCCCCATCAGAAACATAAGAGAATATAATTTTCCCTACGCCCTTGCCAGCATTTGAAATTTCTTTGGTCAACTTGATAAATAAAAATGGTACCTTGTTTATATCTTAATTTATATCCCCATGACATCTAATCATATCTAATATCTTTTATAGATGTGTTGGCCATTTTTATTTCTTCTTCAGTGAATCTTCTGCTTTTATCTTTGCCCATTTTTCTGTTGGATGATTTGTCATTTTCTTCCTGATCTGTAGGAATTTTTTATAAGGTCTTGAAATTAATTCCTGGTCTGTTTTATACATTGGAAATATCTTATTCCAGTCCATCATTTGGTTATAAACCCTGTTAATTGTGACTTCTATCAGCACAGTTTTTAATTTCGACGTGGTAAAATGTGTATTTGCCTTTGTGCTTTTGTGTCTTACTTCAGAAGGTTTCAGAAAATTTCCTACTACAAATCATTTGTCTCATATTTTATTTTAATGGTATTTGAATTTTGTTTTTCACATTTATATCTTTAACTCCTCTGGAGATGATTTTTGAGAATAATGTAAGGTACGAATCTATTTTCTTTTTGTCCATGTGGAGCGCTGAATTTTCCAATCACCATTTATTGAAGACACTCTTCTCTCCCACTGGTTCGTGATGTCATATACCAGATGTCATATACTAGATATGTAAAGGTCTCATCCTTTTTCTGTTCCATTCATCTGTCTATTCCTGAGCCAATACCAGGCTTCTTTAATTACCAGAGCTGAAAATGTCTTGATATCTGATAAAGCAAGTACTCTTCTTTGTTCTTCTTTTTAAAAATATTCTGCACAGTCTTTATTCATCCATGTTAATTTTAGGATCTGTTTGTCAGGTTTTTACAAACCTATTGGATTTATATTTGATTCAGAGATTAATTTCTAGAAGAATTGTCATGTTAGCAATGCAACACCTTCTCCTTCATGAGTGTGGTATATCTCTCCATTCACTTAGGTAGTCTTTTCTACTCTTCACTTAAGTTTGATAATTATCTCCATAAGGGTGTTGCACATTTGTTGTTAGGTTTACTCCTAGATACCTTTTCATTGTTATAGCTCTGTGAATTGTATCTCCTTTGTCTCTATCTCATCTTCTATTTGGTGATGGATAGTATATAGGAATACTAATGTTTTCTATATGCTGACCTTCTTTCTGGCTACCTTGCTACACTTTTTATTAATTTTAGTAAGTTGTTCATTGATTCTCTTTTTTTTGTAATATAGAATCCATAATCCAACAGTCCTCAAATACTGGTAATTTAGTCTCCTTTTTTCTAATCTCCATCCTGCTCATTTCTTTTTCTTATTGCATTGGTTAGTACTTCAGATGCAAAGGTGAACAGTGGTGGTAGTAGCAAGCAGAGGGAACTTATTCTCCATTAAGTATGGTGGCTGCTGTAGGTTTTGTGGTAGCTAACCTTTATTAGGTTAAGAAAGTTGTCTTATATTCTTAGTTAGATAAGAACTATCATCAGGTACAGGTGTTGATTTATGTATGGCTAATCCCTTTCCTGGGTCTATTGAGATGGTAATATGATTTTTCTCCTTTAATCTGTTATGCAGATTATTGTTTGCCTTTTTTTTTCCCTTGATCACTCTTGTCTGAAGTTTGCACATTTTAATAGTCTTTCCAAAAAATCAGCTTTTGGTGGTGGTCATCGTTTCTGCTTTGTTTGTCATTTCATTATTTGTTTGTGGTTTCATTAGTTTTCAAATTTACCTTTATTATTTATTTCACTCATCTTTCTTTGGCTTTGTTCTGTTGCTCTTTTTCTAGCTTCTTAAGCTGAACAGTTGCTAATTCAGTTTCATGATCTCTTCTTTTTAAATAAATGCCTATAAAGCTATGCATTTTCCTCCACAAACTACCATAGCTGAACGCCACAGATTTTGATATATATCAAAATTTTCATTTCATGATGTTCAGAATTTTCCATTACCTCTTTAATGGATTATTTGCAAGTGTGTTTTAAATATTTGTAAACCTATGGGAGAGGGTTTTTTTTTTCAGTGATTTCTATTTTTGTTGCACTGTAGTCAGAGAACACTTTTGAGGAGACTGTGGCCTAATGTGTGGTTGAGTTTTACAAATATTCTCTGTGTGCCTGAAAAGCCTTCTCTGTTGGGCACAAGCTTTTGTGTGAATGTATGTGTGCACATTCACATGTGTCTAATATATACTTATTTTTATGTTAGCTTGTTCTTATCTTTTGTAGATTTGGCCATTTCCTCCAATGACTGATTTTATAATTTTTAGAGATAGATAGATAGATGATAGGTAGGTAGATAGATAGATAGATTGATAGACTACATTGTTAGAAAAGGAAGGATAGCATAGCAGTTAAAAATCATAAAATCTGTATTGGACTACGAATGTCAAATCCTGGATCCTCTCTATGAGTGACTTAATGTTTGTATCTCACTTTCTTCATCTGTAAAATGGGGATCACAGTAATACCTTCCTCATAGGATTTTTGTGAGCACTAAGTGATTGAATAGTATAAGGTACTCAGAATTGTAAGTATCTGCTATTATTAGTTACACATAGGTTAATTCATTTTTTTAATGTCCAAAGTAGATTGTTTTGTTTATCAATATAAATGCTTCTTCTACCTCTTATTTGCCTTAAATTCTATTTTGTAAGATAATTAACATTATAATAGTTCTTCTCCTTTGGTTAGTATTGAGTTGGTTCATCTTTTTCTTTTCCTTTATTCTCAGTCTTTCTTAACCACTTTGTTAGATGTATCTCTGTTTTATCTATCCAATCTGAGACTCTATTTTAATCAATTATTTAACCTACTTACCCTTATTGTGATTCTTGAAACATTTGGGGTTTACATCTTATTTCATATGCTGTTTTTATTTTTCCTTTCTTGTGGTCTACTGGATTGTTTACTTAACTTTTTCCCTTTGTTTTCCTTTACTAGTGTGGAATTTATACATTTTGTGTCTATTCTTTTAGTGATTATCCTTAATTTTAATATACATGCCTTAATTTATATCTTTTTTTAAGAAAGATTAAGGTCAGTCACCATCTCTAGCCTCTTTCCAATCAAGATGAGAACTTTCATGCATTTTAATATCCCTCCCTGCCCCTACTTCATCCTTAGTGTTGTGTAAATTTTCACCACCCCTCCCCAATACTAATTTACATTTTTCAACATCTTTTGCCAATTTATTTGCTCACTATTGCTTCTCCATACAACTCTTTACAGGATAAATTTTATTCTTACAAGAGTACACCCTTTAGTTGTTGTATAAGTAAAGACTATGTTTGGATGCTTGTAATAAGGAGTCCCAAGTCAGCGGTCCAAGATTAGCCCTGCTGCTCAAGGACTTTTCGAGGACCCAGGTTCCTTTTGTCTTCTTTTCGTGTCATTCCTGAGCATGTGGCTCACGTCTTCATGGTAGGAAGATGGCCTCTGAACCTCCTGAATGGGGTGAAAATTCCTGGCATAAGGAAGGGAGACAGTTGGAGAGCCAATATGCATGTCTGACTCTTTCCAGCCGAAGGTTGCTGAGTAAGCAACTAACAGTAGCTGCCACAGTAGTTCTTTTAGATTTGTCTGTGGGTAGAAGAATCCCTTAAGCTTGGTACATCTGGCCTTTCCTTTTGAGTGAGACTACACGGGGATGTAGAATGCTAGGTAGACAGCTTTCTTCCATCAGGACTTGGAATTCCTTTATTGTTGTATGATGCATACTTACTATCAATCTGTCTTTTCTCTTGAATGAATTTGAAGATTTTATCTTTGTCTTTGACGTTCTACACTTTCACCACAATGTGGTTGAGGATGTGTTTTGTCTTTTTTTAACCTTGTTTGGCTCTTGGTGAGCTCTTGAAATTTGAGAACTTGTATCTTGATTCAAATCTGGAAAATTTTCAACCATTAGCTCCTAGAATATTTGATCTCTCATACCGTTCTTTTTTGTGTGTGTGTGTGGTACGCGGGCCTCTCACTGCTGTGGCCTCTCCCATTGTGGAACACAGGCTCCAGACACGCAGGCTCAGCGGCCATGGCTCATGGGCCCAGCCGCTCCGTGGCATGTGGGATCCTCCCGGACCGGGGCATGAACCCACGTCCCCTGCATCTGCAGGCGGCCTCCCAACCACTGCACCACCAGGGAAGCCCCGTACTGTTCTTTCTAATTGGATATCCTATTCTATCTTGGAGGGTCTTGTCTGATCATCATCCATGTCTCTTTGTCTCCCTGTGCTATGCTTTAGGGGCAAGAAGTTCCTTGTTCTATCTCTCTGTTATGGACTGAAGTGTTTCCCTCCCACCCCCAAACTTCCTATGTTGAAGTCCTAACCCTCAATACCTCAGAAGGTAACCTTATTTGCAGACAGGGTCTTTACAGAGGTAATCAAATTAAAATAAGGTCATTAGGGTGGGCCCTAATGTAATGACTGGTACACTTATAAAAGGGGGAAATTTGAACACAGACATACACATAGGGGAAAGACGACGTGAATACACAGGGAGAAGACAGCCATCAGCAAGCCAAAGAGAGGGGCCTGGAACAGATTCTGCCCTCAGAAGGAACCAACCCTGCCCACACCTTGACCTTGGATTTCCAGCCTCCACAACTGGGAGACAATATGTTTCTGTTGCTTAAAACTACCCAGTTTGTGGTACTTTGTTGCAGCAGCCCCAGCAAACTCTGTCTGCTCTGCTACTTGACTCACCCAGTGAGATTTTCTTCCATTGACTATTTTAAATTTCTAAGCTCTTACCTTGGTTTTTCATCTGTATCTTCCTGCCTTTGTTTTATGACATCCTGATCTTGTCCTATGGGTGCTGGTCCTTCCTTTATCTCTCTGAAATGATGGAGGGCTCTCTGGCAGGGCTTTGGGCTTCTTGGTGTGTTTTATGGTTTTAGTCTGTGAGTTCATCCTCAGAAGGAATACTCTCCCACAGGAGTTCTGAGCATGGCTGATGCCTGGCTGGTCTGGCAGTCGCTTTGTTAGTCTCTTGACTCAGGAGAGTACCCCCGTCCCATGCAGGTGATGAGTATTTCAGCCGTACATCACACATGATGCTGGCTTGGCGTTCAGCATTCCCTGTCTAAACTATTCTCATCTGGCTTCCATCCCCGACTCTTGTCCCGGTCATCAATGGCCTCCAAGTTATTAAATCCAATGGGCGCATTTATGTCCTCATTTCACTCAGCCTCTCAGCAGAATTCAACACAAGTGGCAACTTTTTCCTCCTGAAAAAACTATTCTCTTGGCTTCTGTGACACTACACCCTCCCAGTTTTACTTTAGGCACTATTTCCTACCATTCTCCCCCATGTTCACTCCATTCTGGCCTCACTAACCGCCTTCCTGTTCTTGCCACAGGGCCTTTGCACTGTTTCCTCTGCCTGGAACACTCTTCTCCCAGACAGACAAAGGGCTCATATCTTAGATTATATTCCCCAGAGCAGACCCTGAAATGAGGATTTAAGTGAAAGTAGTTTATTTTAAAAGTGACCCCATGAAGGCCAGTGGGAGAATGGGGAAGTGAGGCAGGGAAGGAAGGATGTCAGCACTGGGTATGTTATCAAGCAAGTCACCACTGTGGACAAGTGAATCTCAAGCCTGAGATGCAAGGGAGCTGAGGTATTTATCCTCCAAGTCTCATCTGTCATTGTTTGAAGGCTGCTTCCAGGAGCATTGACCCTTGCACCTCCAGATGAGAATGCAGCCAGCCAACACCTTGATTACAGCCTGGCAGGATCTTGTGCAGAGGACCAGTCAAGCCCAAATACCTAACCCAGGGACTGGGAGACTAAAATGTGTGCTGTTTAAAGTTGCTAAATTTTTGGTCATTTGTTATGCAGCAATAGAAAACACACACCTGTTGTAGAGAGTTGAATGGTGGCCTCCCAAAAGACATATCCACGTGGAACCTGTGAATGTGAGCTTATTTGGGGAAAAGGTGTGATTAAGTGAAGGATCTCAATATGTGATCATTCTGGATGAGGGTGAACCCTAAACCCTATGACTAGGGTCCATATAAGAGACAGAAGACAAGATACAGACACAGAGGAGAAGCCCCACGTGAAGATGGGGACAGAAATTGAAGCGATGTGGCCACAAGCCAAGGAGCACCAAGGATTACTGGCCACCACCAGAAGCTGGAAGAGAGGCCTGGGACAGATTCTCCCTCAGAGCCTCCAGAGGGAGCAAACCCCGCCCACACCTGACCTCAGACTTCTGCCTCCAGAACTGGGAGAGAATGCATTTCCATTACTTTAAGCCCCCCAGTTCATGGCCCTTTGTTATGGCAGCCCCATGAAACCCATACCCTTGTGAGTGCACCAAGCAGTAGTGCCCGGGGCAGAATGCAATGGAGATCCAGAGTCCAGTAGGGATGGGAGTTGAATCGGGCTTGATCCTGAGGAAAAGGAAGGCTTTGAACAAAGGAGGAGCATGAGAGAATGGCGAGTTCAGCAGGGTGGGTGTGTCCATCCGAGAGGCGGTGTTCACTCTGAGTTGACTTTTGTGTGCAGAAGGGTGGGGGGACGTTGAGGAGATAGGGCCAGTTCTGCTGCTGGCCTTGGCCTCTCGGCTGGGGGCAGCAAGGGGCCACTGAGCGGCTTTAAGCAGGTGAGGGCAAGATGTGAGTGGCACTTGCCAAGGGCCCCTCTACTGCTGGGTGGAAGACAGTTTGGAGGAGACTGACCTGGAGGCCGGGAGAACCACAGGGGCCAGTCCCCATGGTCCAGAGGACAGAGGGCACCTGCGAGCTCAGCCTGGAGCCTGCTAGACCGAGAGAATGTGAGGCTGACAGGAAGGACAGAGCCCTTTCAAGACCAAAGAGGGGCCTCGGATTCACACATAGTAGACTTTGCTTCATGCTCAATAACCCAGAGGAAGCGGGAAATGCGATCACAGCAGGAAACCAGGCAGTATGCGAGTGCCCCCCGCCCGCCGCCTGTTTGAACCATCAGGTGGTGCCCAATGGACCAATCAATCCATCAACTTGTCCCTTTTTTTTTTAACATCTTTATTGGAGTATAATTGCCTTACATTTAGGTCTTTAATCCATTTTGAGTTTATTTTTGTGTATGCTGTTAGGGAGTGCTCTAATCTCATACTTTTACATGTAGCTGTCCAGTTTTCCCAGCACCACTTATTGAAGAGGCTGTCCTTTCTCCACTGTACATTCCTGCCTCCTTTATTATGGTCATCAACTCGTCCCTTTTAGGTGACTGCAGTGGCCCTTCCCTCCATGGGCTGTGATTCTGAGCTCATTGGACCCCAGCTGGGCCAGGACCTTTACAGTCCTTCTCAGTTCCTGAGTAAGCATAATGGAATTCTAGGTACGAGGGACTTGTACAGCCCTTACAGGGATTGAATCTTCTAGGCTGGCTTCCCAGTTCTTACATTCCATTTGGATTGTGCTGTAAATCCCAGCAGAAAGCAGAATTTTCCAGAGGGCGCAGACTCTTCCCTGGCTGTGCTCCCAAGGCTTCTGCACCTCCTGTACTGCTGAGAGCCCCTGTAGCCAAGGGCAGTGGACTTGTGGTGGCCCCCAAAAGATGTCTACGTTCTAATCCCTGGAACCTGTGAATGTGACTTTATATGACAAAAAGCACCTTGCAGTTGTGCTCGAGTTCAGGATGTTGAGACCGGGAGACAACTCTGGATGATCTGTGAGTGCCCTAAGCGATCATGTGAATCCTTATAAGAGGGTGATCTGAGCCGCAGAAGTGAGAAGGCAAAGTGATGGCAGCAGAGAGAGTTAGAAGATGCTGCACCACTGGCATCAAAGATGGACGAAGGGGCCTCCAGCCAAAGGTTGCAGGTGCCTCTAGAAGCTGGAAAAGACCAGAAAACGGATTTTCCCCTAGAGCCTCCAGAGGGAGCACAGGCTTGCTGACACCTCGATTTTGACTCAGTGATACTGATTTCAGACTTCTGACTCCCCCGATTATATAAGCTCCTTAGCATAGGCTCCTTCTCAGGTCCTGGGAGGGGCACTAGCAATATTGTATTTGTAATTTTATGTTGTTTTTCTTAAACAGGGCCCCCAAATTGCATAAGCTTTAGGCCCCACAAACCCTGGATGCACTCGTGGCCATGCCAAAGCACCCACTGGCACGTGGAATGAGACCCACATGAGTGGCTCACTGTGGTTGGCAGAATTCCTCCTCTGAGCACTCTTCCCCACAAGGCCTCAACCTTGGCTGATAAAGACTTGAACAAAACACTAACACATGATGGGGATGTAAATTGATACAGCCACTATGGAGAACAGTATGGAAATTCCTTAAAAAACTAAAAATAGAACTACCATATGACCCAGCAATCCCACTACTGGGCATATATCCGGAGAAAACCATAATTCAAAAAGACACATGAGGGCTTCCCTGGTGGCGCAGTGGTTGGGAGTCCGCCTGTCGATGCGGGGGACACGGGTTCGGGCCTTGGTCCGGGAGGATCCCACAGGCCGCGGAGCGGCTGGGCCCGTGAGCCATGGCCGCTGAGCCTGTGCGTCCGGAGCCTGTGCTCCGCAGCGGGAGAGGCCACAACAGTGAGAGGCCCATGTACACACACACACACAAAAAAAGACACATGCACCCCAATGTTCATTGCAGCATTATTTACAATAGCCAGGTCATGGAAGCAACCTAAATGCCCATCGACAGACGAATGGATAAAGAAGATGTGGTACATATATACAATGGAATATTACTCAGCCATAAAAAGGAACAAAATTGGGTCATTTGTTGAGATGTGGATGGATCTAGAGACTGTCATACAGAGTGAAGGAAGTCAGAAAGAGAGAAACAAATATCATATATTAACGCATGTATGTGGAACCTAGAAAAATGGTACAGATGAACCGGTTTTCAGGGCAGAAATAGAGAC
>NW_020174276.1:125156-130433 GCF_003031525.2 Neophocaena asiaeorientalis asiaeorientalis
TGGGAGATTGGGATTGACATGTATACACTGCTGTGTATAAAATTGATGACTAATAAGAACCTGCTGTATAAAAAATTAATTAATTAAATAAAATTAAATTAAAAAAAAAAAAACACTAACACAGTTCCTGACAGCTCCAGTCTGCCTCCCTAGAATGACCCTAGCCTCCTTAGAGTGCTGGCCTGGGAAAACTCAAGGCTGCCAAAAGAACTTGCAGTTTGTTCTAGCCCACGCCTAAGGATGGGCCCTGATCTCCCAGCCTCTGTGGGATGGCAGGAGCTTAACTTTGAGAAGCAGCAGTTAGCGAAGCCATGCAGGTTTCACGTGGACCAGCCCCACTTAAAACTCGCAGTCCCCTCTGTATGGATTGGAGTTTCGTTGCATTCACACTGGGCTCTTTTCCCCAGTGCAATAGTATCTTGCCACTTTAACTAGGGTTCAGCTTTGATTTTTCTCTGACATACCCCAAGTCCCAGCTCCCGTGTGATGCCCCAGCCTGCAAATCTGATGGGCCACCACGCCCATGACTGGGTTGTATTCTAGGACACAGGTGACTTTAAGAAAGAGAAATTATCCCCATTGGACCTGACCTAATCCCAGGAGCCCTTTAAATCTGGGTCTAGTAGCCAGAGACCAGGAAGTCAGAGATTCAAAGCATGAAAGGGATTCAATGAGAAGGAAATTCTCCTACTGTCTTTGAAGATGGAGGGGGCCATGTAGCATGAATGCAGGCAGTCTCGGCAAGCTGAGAGCAGCTCCCAGCTGACAGCCAGCAAGGAAACGGGGATCTTGTTCCTATAGCCACAAGGAGCTGAACGTGGCCAATGACCTTGATGAGACTCCAGACTAGAAGGCAGCCTGGTGACACCTTGAGTGAAACCTGTGAGACCCTGAGAGAGGACCGAGCCATATCATTCCTGGAACTTCTGACCAATAGGGCTATGAGCTAATAAGCGGGTGTTGGTGAAGGCCACTGAGTTTGTGATAATCTGTTACGCAGCCGTAGCTAACTAATACACTTGCCAATCATGATTTGGTCCCTGGATGAACACATGGCTGCAGCAGGCTAACACCCAAGAGAAGGGACTCTGCTTCTCCTCTTCCTGGAGATCATAGAATAAAAGTCACTTCCTCGAGGCCTCTTTTCTGCCCCCTTTCCTCCCAGACTACACTTGGACCCTTTTGGGCTCTCAGGATGCCTGGCGTTTTCCTACACAGCACTTTATCACCATTTGTAAGCGGTTTTTTAACTGTGAGGTGACTTTCCTGTGTCTGGACTGTGACATCCACGAGGGCAGGGAACTGGCTGATTTGGGTTCCCGGCTCTGTCTCAGTGCCTAGCAGAGTGCCGGGCACACAGTTGGTGCTCAAGAAATGGGATGAATGAGCATCAACGTAGGAGGCAGGGGTGCCGAGGAGGTGGTCAGGGGCAGCCCCGAAATTCCAGGCAGTGAAGAAGGGGAGCCCAGAAGGGGCTGGGCTGGTGCTGTCTCCCATCAAGGTCACGAGAGGGGGGAGGAGAGAAGTGGGGGGAGGACAGAATGAGGAGGTGCTCGGCTGTCAGGGAGGGGGCAGGCCCAGGGTGTGTCCACAGAGCAGGGAACCAAGGGGGGCACAAGCAACAGGGACACTCGACACGCATCTGACCAGAAGGGCCAGAGTGTATACACAGGCAGAAGAATGCAGGTACAGGAAGTGACTCTGTAGGTGGGAAGACAAGAGGAGTGTGAGGTGGTGGCCCCTGGAGACACACGTCAGCTGAAGCAGGAGGTGGAGGAGAGGGGGTTCGGGCTGGAGGAGGGCACACTGGAAGGCCTGGGGAGGGGCACAGAGGAGACGGTGGAGGGAAGTGCAGGGAGCGGGGGGGTGGAGAGGAGGCTCAGGGAGCTGGCATCGTGGCACCCACCAGCAAGAGTGGGTGGTGAGGCTGGTGAGCTCAGCTGTAGCCAAGGTTTCCAAATGGATCTCGGGGCTCCCTGGTGGCCCACTCTCGGGCCTCTAGGTGGGGGTGTGGGGCCCACAGGGAGCTGTCCCTCTCCCCCACCAAACTCTGAGTTCCATGTCTGTGCCCAGAACTCCTGACCCAGGCGGGCCAGAGCGGGTGTTCCACAAACTTCAGTGTCCTAGAATGACACCTGCTGTGCACAGGCAAAGGGCAGGGAGCTGGGGTGTCTGGGGGAACCACACGTTCCCTGCCCTCACGGAGCTCGTGGTCATGAAAGGGAAATAGTCATCCCGCCAGGAAAGAAGTGGGGTCATAACATAATGGTTCTGGCAAAGGAAGCCTCAGTTTCCCATCGTGTTCCACATTTTGGGTCACACGTGCCACACGAGGCCTTGGCACGTGTGTCTCACTTCCATGGAACAGCCTCCTGCCCCCTACTGCTTGCCCTTCAGGTTTCAGATTCGAGGTCACCTGCTCAGATCGCCTTCCCTGACCCCACCCCTGTTCATCTCTATCCTGTCTGTTCACTTCGGGGCACTTCTCCCAGTCCATTCTTTTCTAATGTGGGAGTGGGATCTTCCATGAATGTCCACCTCCCTGAGTCTGTCCTCTGGGCTTTCATGTGCCCCAAGACCTAGCATGGCGTGGGCTGGGCCTCAGCGACCACTGGCAGAATAAGTGAAGGGAGGGGTTGTAAAGATGAAATGAGGTGAGCTGTGGAAAAGTGCCCAGCACAGCATCTGCTACAAAGTGCTTTTGGCATTTCCTTGAACCGTGAGATCCAAACAGAATGTAAGTTTCGGAAAGTTGGTAACCAAAGCAGTGGGCTTTGATCACTTGACCACGTGGCTACAGAGGTTGCCTCCAGCCCTTCCTGGGAGACCCTGGCCTGAGTCATGGAGCTCTCTAAGTTAGAACACATGTTTCCATCAGCTGAGCTGCTGATCGAGGACAGATCTCGTCAGCACTGGCCACTCTCCCAGACCCTGCCCTTGGAGCTGTGCTCACTGACTGAGGGCCAGTTCTCGACCTCGAGGCCTTAGAGCTCTGAAATAGAAGTCACCAAGGCGGGGCTTCTGGAAATGGCGCCTTCGGGTGGAAGAGGGTCAGTTGGGCTCTGAGAGGTCCCCAAGGGAGGCTCTCAGGCCAGCAGGTGAGACAGAAGTGGCCCATGAGGTCACAGGCAGTAACCGAGGCAAGGCAGGAGACCCCTGGAGAGGGTGCTGTGGCAGGGCGGGCTTCAGAGTCTGGTCCCAAATGTGGAGAGACAACCCTGCCTGGGGAGGAGAGGGCACGGACGGCCAGGGAGGGATGCTAGCATGCCAGGAGCAGAATGTACCTGCGGGCTCCTCTGTGCCACCTTCTTTCTGGTTGGGGCGCTCAGAGACACAAATAGAAGGCAGTGGCACTTCTCACTACATCTCTGCTCCCGAGGGCCCCTCAGAGCCCCCATCACCCGCCCTCACCTAGGCGGGGGACTTGAAACTGGCCTTCAAGGCCTCAGGCAGGACCCAGGGCCCCAGGAGCGCTGAGGGGGCCCCTCTTACGGTCTCTCTCTCCTGGTGCTGCAGCTTCGGGCCTGCCACCCTGTATGTTTCACGTCATCTTGAGAAATATGTCCTGCTTTCAGCACCAGAGAAATGGCTGCCCCCGCCCATGCGTCCTAACTTGAATCAGGGTTGGGGGAGGCCCGCATGACATTCGAGGGTTGTCAGAAGCGTGCATTTTTGAGGACTCACTAACCCAGCATGGTTACCTGTGCGTTCTCACTGACCAGGATGGATGCAAAGCCACCCGGGAGCTGGTGTTACACCTAATGTTTCCTTTTGTCCTGGTGGCCTTTTTTAAAAATGTCACTGCTGTGGGACCCCATTACCCCAGTTCAAACACCTGGCACCGCCTTGGGATAGACAGCAGAGGGGACACGGACTTGCTGTCCCAAGTTCTGACATCAACAGCAACAGTAAGAGTGTGTGGAGTCCGCCCCCTCCCCGCACCAGCTCCCCTAACGTGGACCACACATATGCGCACCCACCCCAGTTCCCAAGCTCTCCTTGATCATGGCCAGGCTCATGCCCAGGCGGTCCTCTTGCCCTCCTTCCTGCCTGTGTTCTCTTTCCACCCTTTTCTCCCCGAGGCCAACAGCCAGTCCCCTCCATGGGGCTGGGGGTAGGGCAGACCGTGCGAGGTGACATTCACCTTCATGAAGACCTCAGCCCATGGGGCCGCAGGGCTCCAAGGCTCCGGACCTGAGCTCAGACTCACAGACTGCATGGTGCTCCCAGGCCCACGCTTACCCAAACAGAGGGAGCAATGCCTCCTCGCTCTGATTTCAGGGGGCCAGAGATGAGAGCCATGAGCTAGGAGGTGACTGACAGACAATTGGCCTTGGGCCTAAAAATTAGGAATAGGATCAAATCTTAAGCTACAAGGTTTTGTTCTAGAACCTCTGTTCGTCAGAGCTGTTCCGTCTGAGACCCAGCAATGGCGGGCGGCTGCCCGGGTCCCACAGTGAGCTTGACTTGGGGCAGCGCGGAGCTTGTTTACAAAGGGCAAGGTGACTTGTGTGGGTTTGCAGACTGAACTAAGCCCCTGAAGCCAGGTCGGGTAGAACGATCCTGTTGTGCTTGGCTGGCTCTGGCAAATTACTTATGTCAAACTCACAGGGGCCTCTGCACCTCTTAAGGACATGGGTTCCAGACTCCACCAGGGTGAAGCCTATTTCACGGTGCAGGATAACCGGGAGCCTGCGACAAAGAAGCTTCGCTCGGCAGGCAGGGAACTAGCGCTCTGCACGCGGTTTTCCTTGCAAATCCCATCTCCCGTGTCAGATGAGCGCTCTGCTGTTGCCGTGGTGAATTGGTATTATACTGTGACCTTGATTCTGAGCAGAAATGTACGTTGCCTTGACCATGATTAGACAAAACTGGTTGTCTGGGAAACAGCACAGTTCTGAGAACAGGAAGGGCTAGATCATTCTTAGCTTTGACTAGTTACGTTGTACCCAGTGAGGTCTCAGCTTTCCTCAGGGGCCTCTTGTCTTCGTGTTTGTGTGTGTGACACAGAGAGAGGGAGAGAGAGGGGTGGGGAGAGAGACAGAGGCAGAAGGAAAAGGGGGTAGCGCTAGCATCCCTCTGTACCCTGGGAAGTTTCAAGCCAAGACAAGCCTCTGCCGCTGCTGTTTGGAAGTGAAGGGGGCTTGCAGCACCCTCTCCCATCTCTTACTGGGAGGCTGCTGGGGAGGGGGGTAATACTTCTCGATACTTCTGGCCTCCTGCCCATTCCCTTTCACCCAACGCAGCTCCAGAGCTGGAGAGGCGTTGCACTGGGGG
>NW_020174276.1:130520-148542 GCF_003031525.2 Neophocaena asiaeorientalis asiaeorientalis
CAAGGGCCGATAGATGTAGCTTGTTGGGACTTGAATCTGTTTCTTTCCCCACCTGAACCACGCATGCTACTCAGAGCTGGCTCCCCAGGCCAGCCATGAAAGCCACCTTGACCTAGAAAGAAGCCTTGGAGGATACATGCTACCAGCCTGTGGGCACAGATGCCAGCGTGGCAGGGGAGGCAGTTTCCAGCAGGGCACACTGAGTGAGGACCCGGCAGAGGCTGCGTGCAGGGTGATGTCCTCCTCAACCTGTGCCCTTCCCTCTCCCAACACGAGAGCAGCCCAGGTTAGGAGCACATCGCCTGCCCCCTGATGGACACACCTGCTGACCAGTAACTCCCATCCAGTTGCCCAGGCTGAAAACCTCCCCATCATCCTTGACTCCTCCTTCTTCCTCAACCACAAGCCCATGCCCCTCTCCAGTCCATCACGAACCCTTGTTTTCTCAGCCCCTCGGTGGATCCCCGGTCCAGCCATCCACCCCTTTCCATTATCCCTGCCGATGACTCCAGCCCAGGCGCCGTCCTCCCTCGACTGACAAATGCACGCAGGAGGGGTACAGTAAACGCTTCTCAAATAAATAACTGAGCAGGACTAGCTTTATTGAAATATTCACTTTATCGAGGTAGTCTGGAACCGAACCCGAGACGTGTCTGATGTATGCCTGTATTACACTCATTTAATTTGATTGGGAATGAAGAAAAAGAAATTGCAAGAAACCTGAACTTGTACTAAATGTTTCTGTACGAGGAGTGTTAGTTCCTAAAAGATCTCGCAAAAGTTAAAGAGTGAAATATTATGTTTTAATCTTGATTTATTTATTTTATGTCTTAGGTCATGCCTTACATGGCATGTGGGATCCTAGTTCCCTGACCAGGGACCAAACCCATACCCCCTGCTTTGGGACCTCAGAGTCTTAACCACTGGACCGCCAAGGAAGTCCCTGAAGTATTATGTTAATGATATATTCCAACACAGTATCCAATGACTCTCTGCTCTAACAGATGAACAAATCATTCCACACTCTTCCTGCCGCCCCCTCAGTCCTCCACCTCTGGTTTTGGTTAGATTATTACTTTTACGTTGTCAAGATTTCTGAGATTTACGTTCTGTCCTATAGTAGGGTAAGTATGAATGCATAATTCCACAGTTATGGAATATTAGTTCTGCATATAAATGGATTCAGTGGTCAGGATTGTTCTTCCATTTCTAAGTTCTTTGCTTCAATTCATCTTTTATTTGGCTAGCCTTTATTTTTCAGCAGTAATTTTAACTTTCCGCTTTTAGACTTGAAGGACAAGTTGGATAAATGGAACATTCTCGGAACAAACTGTCTTTTCCTCAGAAGTTTGGAAAACTTTTCCCACTGGCTTCTGGCACAGAGAACTGATTCAGAGAAGTCTAAGGCCAGCATGACTTTTCCCAGGAAGATATTGTTCTCTTGATTGTTCTCTTTTTTAGGAAACCAATTATATATGTGTTGCATCTCCTTTGCTATCTCTCAGATTGTCGTCTGTTCTGCAATCTTCTACTCTCTCCCATTTTGTATTCTGTGATTTCTTCAAGCCTAACTGCTATGTCCCCAGGTGGCCATTATGTACGAGGTCTCCTTGGTCACATTTACTTGAATCGTTATTGCTCTCAGTGTGGCTTTCATCTCAGTAATATTTCTATTTTTCTCTTCTCGTTCTTTTCTCAGTTCTGCTACGTTCCTTTCATTTCCTTCTGCCTTCCTATAGTCTCTTCTTTGAACCCTACATCTCTTCTTCAAATTTTATTCTGAGCAATCATGTTTTCTGAAACTTTTTTGCATCTATGGAGTTTTGGGGTTTTTTAATTTGTTTTCTTTTGTTTTTATCTAGCGTCTTCCTGTATTATTCGTGTAATTCCCCTTGTGATGTGCTTTCCTTTTCCTGTTTGCTTCCGTTCCTTTCCTCCCCTTATTATTTTTGTAATTGTTGCTGTTTCCCTTTTATGTATAGGGCCCATATTGGGCTGTGAATGCCCTTGATTTTGCCAACATGTCCACATCTTCTCCCTGGGTCTCCGCGGTGGCATTCCGCTGCTCCGGTGCTCTGTGTCTTTAATTTTCATTAATCTAACCAGATCTTCTGGACTGTAACCTTGGACTTTGGGGCAGTCTGATTCCTGCTCCAGTTCTGAGGATGCATTGCTGGCCCAGCTTGCTCCCTATCCCTGTCCAGACATAGCAGTGTTTGGTTGGAGAGCTTCCTAATTTGTGGTCTGGGGTTGTAGCCATTTTCCTCTTTGAAGCCAGGCCAGCCCATCATTTTTCTGTTAAACTGGAGGGGGGGAAAGCCCAAGGCTTTGAAGGAATTTCCTTTCTTAAGTCGGTATGTTTCACAAGCAGCTAAGATTCAGGCAGGAGCACAGAGCACCCAGCTCTGCCAGCTCACAGGCTGTCGACTGGGGAGGGGCCCAGGCTGGAAAGACCTAGCCCGTCCAAGCTGAGAGCTGCTCTATGCGGAAGAAGATGGGTGAGAACTGTCACCCAGCCCAGCCCTCTGCCAGCCATCATACTTGTGGAGGTCATATCCAATGTGTCTGTTACATGTCACACTAGATCTTTGGGAAATGTGTCATGGCTGGGAGCCAGCCCTCAGCTGGCTGCCTCTCAGGGGCCTCACAAGGGAGCTGAAGACTAGCATAGAAGGAGATGTCTGATATCCCAACATGGCTGGACGTGGCGAGTGGGCTCCAGCCCTTTGATGACAAAGTTGGGGGTCTTGGGCAATCCCAAGGCTGAGTGGTTCCTTAAACCGTGACCCAGGGCATTAGATGGCAGACCTTCCCAGCCCCCTGGGAAGAAGTTAAAGAAAAAGTGGCCCGAAGTTACTGCTGAAAGGCAAAGGCAATGAGGACGGCAAGGCACCCCAGGAGGACAAAGCGGAGCAAGGGGCAACAAGGAACCAGCAGCCTGTGGTCAACCCGAACCTGGGACCATAAAGAGCAGGGAATTCTGGGAAAATGAGTTGCAGTTTACCCCAGGCGACACGGTACACTTGACAAGTGCTGTCTCCCAGCTGGGGATGCCTCACTGCTTCCTCCACCCCTCCCCGCTGCCCCTCTATGTGCACCTGCAAACAGCCACCTTCTGCTTTAGAAGTACATGTGTGCCCTTGGGTCCCTGAGCCCCCCAGCCCTGAGGGCACCTTTGTCCATGGGCTCCAGAGGGCAGGGCTCGGCGAAAGGATCACTGAGGGGAAATTTCTGGGGCCTGACCTCTTGGGGACCCTGCAGGGCAGCACCGCCCTTTAGCAGTGCTGGCAGCCAGCACGAGTTCCTGATGCAGCCCCCATGGCAAGGTTCTCGGATCCCCCAAGAGCTTGGAATGAGCCAGATGTCTGGAACGCACCAGATGGAGAGACTGGCAGCTCACATGGCAATGATTGAAGTAGCCTCTCCAGCCCAAAGTCTTCAAAAAGACCAGGCTTTGGGGTCTGCAAGACGGCCACTGGAGTGCAGGCTCACAAGCTCCCTCAAGGCCAACCTGAGCCCAGATCCCTGCTCACCCAGAAGCTGCTGGCTCCTTGGGGGGCCTGGCTGCCGGCAGAGTCCCTGGAGCCCCACTCTGGTGAACTTGTCCCCCAAAGCCGAGTGTCACCAGTAGTGTGTGTCTGCAGAGCAAGGCTTAAGCTCCCACACCAAGCCCCTGTGGGGAGCTGCTCAAGGCCAATTCCACAGTGCCCCCCCAAGGGACAGGCACCGAGGTGTCCACCCAAGCAGCCACTCCATAGGGGGGATCTCAGCGGCCATTTGCTAAATACAGTCTCCCCCTCTGCACACAGGGACTGGGCTGGCACCAAGATGGGACTGGAGCCTGGAGGGGGCACCAGCAGTGTCTGCTTGGGCTTCAGGGAGAGCCGTCCACACAGTGAGCTGCCACCCCTTGGCTGCAGAGCCATGGACATAGCCCTGTCTGCTGGAAAGGGCGTGGCAGGGGTTGGAGGGTGCACCACTCTGTGGGCCTCCGCCAGCTGCCTCGGGTCCCAGCAGGGCCAGGAGGGGCTAGAACAACGTGGGCTTGGACTGCGGACCAGAGACGGAGAAGGAAATGTGAAAGGATGTCAAGGCCTGTGGAGACGTCTCTGGCCACTCCGTGTGGGACATGAGTACAGCACCTGAAGCTTTGGGGAATGGAGACAGGGCAGGACATTGGGGACCGGGTCCCCCCCCCAACCAGTCTCCTTGGTCCCCTCAGTTGGAAGGAGTCAGCTGATGTGTTCTTCCTCCAGTTCATGGGGAAGAGGGAAGCCACTGGAAGTCTCAGGCTCCCGTCAGAGAAAGTAATTCAGCCTGAGTGCTCCCACACTCACTCACACGTTCATAGAACCACACACACTCACACACACTCACACAAACCCCACACAGAGTCACACACACATTCACACATATTCACATAAACCATTAACGTGGACCACACACACACACCCACATATACACCACATGTGCGCGCACACACACACACGCACACTCACTGAAGCTGTGCCTCGAGACTCCCGGTCCCAGGGCCTCCCCGCCCCTCCTCACAGGCTCCTCTCTCCACTGCCGACCAGGCGCACCCGGCCGGCAGGAGGCACCGACTCCACCTGGGCCTGGACGGGCTGCTCGGGCAGTGGTGTGTGCCCTGCCTCTGACCACAGACCGCAGGCCCTGCTCTCACCATCGGACTGGCTCCCCCTCACACTTCAGTTCCAAGAGACAGGAGGCAAAGACCTGGCCCCCGACCCCATTCTCCTAGGGCCCCGCACCTTAAGCCCCCCACCGCCAGCTTTCCCCCAGACTTGCCCTGCAGGCATTAGCCGTGACCTTCCAGCCCCCAGCCACCCAGCAGGAGCTTGGGCGCTGGGGCTCCTTTCGAGGTGTGTCGTTGGGAGGCCCTTGTACCACCTCACCATCACACCTCACTGTGGCCAATGGCAGCGCAAAGGGAATTAGCTGAAGGACGGCAGCTGGGACGAGGTCTCCCTGGAGAGTCTCCCATGGCCTGAGTAAAGCGCCATTGAAGGGTCCACCGTGTCCCTGCGGGGCTGAGGCCGGGGGCGGGGAGTGAGAAGAGGGGCCGGCACACTAACTGATGTCGGCTGAGTGAAATGCGAGCGTAAATTTTCAGTCCTGGGGCTGAAAGGAACACAGTGAGTATCAAACTGAAAGAAGACCAGTGTGGCTGGAGCAGGGAGGGAGAGAGGGAGGGAGGGAGAGCGAGAGCGAGAGCCACACACACAGAGCGCCACAGAGAGAGAACACCGCGTACTGAAGCTAGAGAACAAGCCGTGTAGGCCTCATGAGCCTCAGGAAGGGGTTGGTCTTTACCTAAGAGTTAGGAACCCACTGAACAGTTTGAAGTCAGAGACGCAAGTGCACTCGTGTGTGTGTGTGTGTGTGTGTGTGTGTGTGTGTGTGACATGAGCACGTATTTTCAGGTGTTTTCTCTTGCTTCCTTGTGGAAGAATTATGGGGGGCGGGGCACAGAGTGGATGCAGAAAGCCTATCAAGGGGCAGCTGGGGTTGTCCTGGGAGAGATGATGGTGGCCTGAGCAACACTAGTGGCAGCGTCACAGAGTTGAGCCAGTAGGGCAGATATAACGAACCTCAAACATGCGAGAACTAAGCAAACACTGGATGATCAGATGTGGAAGGTGAGTGAGGGACATGTCTCTGATTTCTGGCCTGTGACATGGGTGTGTGGGGGCTCCAGTCACTGTGGCTGAGGACTCAGGGAGAGCATAGAAAATCATGAGTTCTATTTTGGACATATGAGTTGGAAACATCAAAGTGGAGATGACAAGAAGCCAGCTGGATATAAGGGGCAAGGGCTCTGAGGAGAGGTTTGGGCTAGGGACAGAAATAGGGTAGCACGGAGAGCTCCCAGAGCCCCCTCTCCCAGCCTCAGGCCCTCACTTCCTCCTTCCGTGAAGGTTGCATGCCAAGGCTCTCTAATAATTGCCCAAAGCCACAGGAGTTGCCTTACCCTGGGCTTGTGGCCACATCCCTCCAGTCTCTGCGTTTGTCTTCACGTGGCTTCTCCTCTGTGTCTGTGTCTCTCCTCTCCTATCTCTTATAAGAACACTTGTCATTGGATTTAAGGCTCACCTGGGTCATCCAGAATGATCTCACGTTGAGATTCTTAATTTCATCACATCTACAAAGAGTTTTTTCCCGGAAAACTCACATTCACAGGTTCTGGGAGTTAGGGCGTGCACATATCTTTTGAGGGGCTATCGTTCACCCCATTATACCTCTAGAGCCCAGGACCAGGTCTGTCTAGCCAGACTCCTGGCAGGAGGACAAGACTGGGCATCGGAGCCCACAACCAAGGGCCACAGGGGACCTCCCTGCCTCTGCTCCAGGGGAGGGCCCCTGAAGCTGTGCTGCATTTGGCCGCCTGAGAACCCTGCTCCCTGAGGCCAGAAGCACCCTGAGTGGGGATCCCAGCTTCTCCACTCTAAGCCAGGGGCGGGCAGCTGCTGTCCTGGGAGCATCAGCGTAGGGGGGGCGATTCTCACTGCAGGCCTGCGCTCTCCTGGTCAGGGCCCATTTGAAGCAAAGGGGATGCCTGAGCTCTGGTTGTGTAAGGAAAGGTACCCACCTTGTGCTCAATTCCCAACAGCCAGATGTGACATGAGCACGTATTTTCAGGTGTTTTCTCTTGCTTCCTTGTGGAAGAATTATGGGGGGCGGGGCACAGAGTGGATGCAGAAAGCCTATCAAGGGGCAGCTGGGGTTGTCCTGGGAGAGATGATGGTGGCCTGAGCAACACTAGTGGCAGCGTCACAGAGTTGAGCCAGTAGGGCAGATATAACGAACCTCAAACATGCGAGAACTAAGCAAACACTGGATGATCAGATGTGGAAGGTGAGTGAGGGACATGTCTCTGATTTCTGGCCTGTGACATGGGTGTGTGGGGGCTCCAGTCACTGTGGCTGAGGACTCAGGGAGAGCATAGAAAATCATGAGTTCTATTTTGGACATATGAGTTGGAAACATCAAAGTGGAGATGACAAGAAGCCAGCTGGATATAAGGGGCAAGGGCTCTGAGGAGAGGTTTGGGCTAGGGACAGAAATAGGGTAGCACGGAGAGCTCCCAGAGCCCCCTCTCCCAGCCTCAGGCCCTCACTTCCTCCTTCCGTGAAGGTTGCATGCCAAGGCTCTCTAATAATTGCCCAAAGCCACAGGAGTTGCCTTACCCTGGGCTTGTGGCCACATCCCTCCAGTCTCTGCGTTTGTCTTCACGTGGCTTCTCCTCTGTGTCTGTGTCTCTCCTCTCCTATCTCTTATAAGAACACTTGTCATTGGATTTAAGGCTCACCTGGGTCATCCAGAATGATCTCACGTTGAGATTCTTAATTTCATCACATCTACAAAGAGTTTTTTCCCGGAAAACTCACATTCACAGGTTCTGGGAGTTAGGGCGTGCACATATCTTTTGAGGGGCTATCGTTCACCCCATTATACCTCTAGAGCCCAGGACCAGGTCTGTCTAGCCAGACTCCTGGCAGGAGGACAAGACTGGGCATCGGAGCCCACAACCAAGGGCCACAGGGGACCTCCCTGCCTCTGCTCCAGGGGAGGGCCCCTGAAGCTGTGCTGCATTTGGCCGCCTGAGAACCCTGCTCCCTGAGGCCAGAAGCACCCTGAGTGGGGATCCCAGCTTCTCCACTCTAAGCCAGGGGCGGGCAGCTGCTGTCCTGGGAGCATCAGCGTAGGGGGGGCGATTCTCACTGCAGGCCTGCGCTCTCCTGGTCAGGGCCCATTTGAAGCAAAGGGGATGCCTGAGCTCTGGTTGTGTAAGGAAAGGTACCCACCTTGTGCTCAATTCCCAACAGCCAGGGCGGGGACGGACAAGAACACGCCACCCGGCTGTTTTTCCTCGCTGCTTTTCGTCCACAGTGTTTTTCCCATTCCTAACTTTGGGAGGAACTCATCACTGTCAACGGTAGGGATGTGCACAGTCAGCCCTGGATTTCAAGCCCAGTCCTGTGGGAAAATGCGGACCCCAATGCCTACCCTGTGGCCCGGTTTGACAGTCACATGGGGGGACCAAGGGAAAGACCAATGCACCCAGTAGCTCTCCACTACTCCTCCTCCGTCTGCACACTGCTCTTCCCCGACTCCCCTCTCACTGCCCTCACTTTCTTATCTTTGCCCTCCTGACTCAAGTGGGCTGGTCCCTTATTGGGGTGCCATGGCTGGGCCACATGGTGCTGACTACCCCGCAGGGATCCCGTGGGTCCCAGACGGATGGACGGATGGATAGATGGACGTAAAGTAAAGCCCCAGAGTCTGAGACGTGGGAGGTGCGCAGCCAACGCTGCCCCTCCCCTGTCCCCTTGGGGGACTGCGGTGGACGGACCACTGCGACCCCGAGCCCTCGAAGACGGCAGGTGGCCGAGGGACACCCTAGGAGGTGGCGAGCGTGAGCGCGGAGAGCTGCTGGCCGGCCCTCGGGGCCGCCCCCTTCGCCCGCCGGGGAAGGGCAGCCCGCGTTTCCCAGTTTCTCTCCTCTGACTGCGGTTCGCTGCTGATTCTGGGGCTGGCAGGAGAGCATCCCAACGCCAGGCTGCCTGGTAAGTTTGGATTTCGCGCCTCTGTGTGAGGTCGCAGCACTCCTGCCCAGGGGCACCTGGCGAACCGTCCGCAGGCATGGGCCCTGAGGGTGCCCGGACGTGCGCCTGCGGCTCTCAGGTTTGGGGGTTTGTGCCCCTTGGTGGTGTGGAGTGTTGGCGGGGACGAGCACGCCAGGGGAAGGTACAAGAAGAGGAAGCCAGGGGCCGGACGGAAGGACCGCAAGGGCAAGAGCTGAGCTGGCTGAGCGGGAAAGTGTGCGGGGCTGCCATGCAGGGCCAGCTGTGGCAGCCCTCCCGTCCAACAGACAGCTGCGAAGCACGCCTGCGGGCCAGGCTGTGGGCACTGCAGGTATTTCCTCAGGGAGCAAAACCGCAAAGCCCTGCTCGGGGGTCCAATTCTAGTGGCAGGACACAGGCAATAAAGAGTCAACGTTTCGGGGCTTCCCTGGTGGCGCAGTGGTTGAGGGTCCGCCTGCCGATGCAGGGGACGCGGGTTCGTGCCCCGGTCCGGGAAGATCCCACATGCCGCGGAGCGGCTGGGCCCCTGAGCCGTGGCCCCTGAGCCTGTGCGTCCGGAGCCTGTGCTCCGCAACGGGAGAGGCCACAACAGTGAGAGGCCCGCTTACCTCAAAAAAAAAAAAAAGAGAGTCAACGTTTCAAATTAAGAATTACAGAGTACGTTAACCAGGGGGGAAAATGGAGCAAGGGAAGGGAGGTGAGCGGTCGGGCTGCGAGTTTAAGTAGTGTGGTTAGAAGGCAACATTTCCAAAAAACTTGAAGGAGGTGAGAGAGCATTCTGGGCAGAGGGAACAGCCAGTGCAAAGGCAGGAGTGGCCTGGTGCGTGGCCGGAGCAGGGAGAGCAGAACAGGGCGAGGTCAGGAGATGGACACCCCAGGAAGGGCTGGTAGCAGGTGGCCTCTTTCCGTCCGGGTCAGCCTCTGCCCCCAGAAGGGCAGGGCCTGGAGACATGGGTTTCAGAGTTGCTCCTCAGAGGGCTTTGCTTGGCCGGGCAGCAGGGATGGCCCTGGGCTGACCTGGGGCAGCTCCCAGGCTGGATCTCTGCTCCGGGCTGAGGCTGGGCCGCCCACGGCCTGGGGCCTCCGGCCTTTCCACCAGGTGGGTGGCAGGTGACACAGGTCTCAGAGAATGCTGCGTGGGGCTGAGAGGAGGCAGTTGGGGTCTTGAGGTACCAAACACCAGGGGAAGTTGCAGCAGGAAGGAGGAAGCCCAACCCTAGTGGCCCTGCTTGTCCCTCCTCACAGACAAGAAGGCCCCAATTCCTGATCCGGCCTCAGTGGGATTACTAGATGCCTTTGATGTTGTTTGTTTGTTTGTTTGTTTTCTGTTTTCTTTTTCTGGGGAAATAGCCCCATCTCGTGGTCTTCCAAAGACATCAACGCTGAAGCCCACTGGCTTCTCCCTTTGGGGGCCACGTCGTTTCAGGCTCTCCCTGTTCCCGCCGCCACCTCCGTGTATACTTAGCTTTACTTGGGCTGGGCTCAGCGAGCGGCCTGGGAGTCTGCTCCCCTCCGTGGGGCGGACCGGCGTGGGGGGAGCGCCCAGTTACCCTGGCTCCCGGGGCCTTCCCAGCTTCTTGCCCCAAGTGCTGCTATCTGAGGGACCCTCGCCTGCGTGCCCGGTGTCCTACTTCAGAGAAATCTGAGCGTCAGGGCCTAGAATCATCCTTCAGCTTCTCCTCCGCTCTGGAGGCCCACCGACGTCAAAGGGTCTCAGGAGAAGCCACTCTCCAGTTCCACAAGCTCCTTCCTTCCATTCCTGCTTGGGAGTGTCTCCCTGTTACCACCCCGGGGGAGATAGGGCATTAGGGTCTGTGAGGACAGGGCTTGTCGCGTCTCTTTCCAGGATTTGAAATTACGCTGCCTTTGGGGCGTTAGGTCTCAAGGATAGACACTGCTGTGTGTGAGCGCCTTGCTAGCTGGCGCCACCGATGCGCCTTGTGGTGCTGACCTTGAGCGTTGGTCTCCGTCTGCAGGCGAACCCTGCCCATAGCGTTTCTCTCGGCAGTCACAGTTCAAGTTTCTTCTCTCTTGGGGGCTTGCACGGCAGCGTGTCTTGGGATGGGGGATTACAGAATAACACCTCTTCTTTTCAGCTTTTCTGTATTTTTCAAAATGGATGGTGACCTGGCAGTACAGTCGTGATAGAGAAAACACAAGCTTGTGATGTGTTTCAAAACAATTTGATGCTAGTGTAAAACCCCTTGCTATTATCAGTATTCTCCCCTCCCCACACCTTTAGCTGGTGCGGGTCCCCCTGTGACTGGTGGTGTGTCCCAATGAAACATGGCCGGCCTGCGGACAAAAAGATGAACTCTTGACAGCGACGTTAAGTATATTTGCAACTTTGTGCGGCCATCACCACCTTCGACCTCCAAAATATTTTTATCACCCCAAAAAAGAAACCCTGTCCTCATGAAGCAGTCACCCCCCCACCCCACCCAATCCCAGGCCCTGGCACCCAGATCTGCTCTCTGGATTTACCTAGGACTCTCTGGACATGTCATATGTTTTATAGTATTTAAAGGGTTTTTTTTTGTAGCGAGCCACAGGACAGTGGCACTCTGGAGAGATGACAGGCAGAAGGAGGGACGGCTGCCACGAGGGATGGCGCATCTGGGTAGGGGTAGCTAGTGTCCTTGGGGTCCCTGGGCAGCGGCCCGTTTGAACAGTTTCGCAGGCTCCGGTGCGTAGGACCTGTCCTTGGTTGTCTGGTACCTGGCCACTGAGTGTGAGACCCCGATAAGGAGGGTTTGGGGCGTGGGTTTAGTGGCCCCAGAGAGAGGGGCTTTGATACGGGAGGTGGGTGGCGTGGGAAGCTTCACAGGCTCGGCAAACTGCTTGCGAAGGCCAAGGAGAAAGAGTTTCTAGTCATAACTTCAAAACTAGGTCAAGAAAGCCCTTGTTATCTACTCTTCTGTTGATGGACGTTGGGTTGTTTCCACCTTTGGGCGATTGTGAATCGCGCCTCAGTTCATTCACATGGGTGGACATTTTTGTGAGAACACTGTTTTCGATTCTTTTGAGCATATACCCAGGAGTGGTTTACTTACTGAAGGACCACTAGACTATTTTCCCTTTTAATTCTGAACACTGTCAAGCAAACAGACGAGTAGAGAGAATAGTCTAACCAAGCCCGCGTACCCACCTCCCAGGGTTAGCAGTGGCCTCCAGCTCCAGCTTGCCTTATTTGCTTGGGTCCCCCCCAACTCGCGCTCTCACTCTCTCTCTTCCTCCCTCCCTCCCTCTCTTTCCTTCTGTCTTTTGTATTTGCTGAAGCACTTTAAAGTCACTTCACATGCCCTTTTCTCCCCAAATGGTGCGAATGTGTCTCTTGAAAAGGACATTTTCTTCCACGACCCGGTGCCACTATCCATCCAACACATGGGCAGCAGTGGCCCCGCTCTCACCCTCCACTCTCCGCAATGCCTTTGACTCCTCTTTTGTTCACGCCAGCATCTCATCAAAGACTCCCATTGCACTTGGCTGTTGGCCCCTTAACTCTCTTTTCATCCAGAACAATCTCCCTACCCAGCCTCCTCTTTCCCCCGTGACACTGATTTGCAGAGGAGACCAGGGAACAGCCCACCTTCTGCATCGGGTGCCTCCCTTGTGGTGCCTTTAACTGGTCTCTCCGTCCCCAAGGTCCTCTGTAAACTGGATGCTGGGTCCCAAGGCTGCATTAGAATCAGGTCAAGCTTTGGCAAGAGCCCTCCTGGGCATCCCCACCAAGGGGACATCCCACTTCTGTCCCACCATTAGGTTCGCTTCCTCTCTTGTGACCAGCAGTAAACGGGGAAGACATCGTGTGGCCGACCCTTCCCCCTCAGGCCTCACCTAATGGTTTTGGCATCCATTCGACCTTAAGAGATTCTTTCTCTCTGATTAGTATAAACTTCTCCATCAGACATGCATTCATTTATTTATTCTGGGCCAGTGTTAACTGACAGCTCATCACAGGTGATAAGGGAATTTGGGGCGATTTAACTTGTTCTGAGGACCCCTTGCCCTCTCTCCTGGGGCAAAAACAGGCCGTGACGCCCACTCCGCCCTCCCCCCGCCACTGCCTGTCTCCTCCGCTCCTCCGCCCGTGACTCCCATATTGTGGCCGCCAGTTGGGTGGACATATCCTTGGAGCAAACTTTCTTTTGCCCCACTGTCTTCTGGCATTGAGGGCTGGTGTAGAGAAATCTGGTCCTGTCCACTTGGTTGGTGACACGCTCCTCCTGCCTTAGCGTGAGCCCCGGGCAGCCTCACCTTCTGCCCCTCCCACCCCCTCAGCCCGCTCCAATTTTCAGCACCATGACCGCGCAGCTAGGGCCCCTCTCAGGGCCGGGTATGGGCCATGCCATTGACCAGCTACTCTCTTTATTCACCCCCAGCCTGCAGCTCTCAGCCTGAACGCTACCCCTCCCCCAGCGATGGGGGGGCTCCCTCTTGCACCCCACTAGCTTGGTCTTTCTCTTTCCTTGAGAGCAAGTCTGTTTGCAGGTGAAGGAGGTACGTGTGTTTGGAGTTTTTCTTGTTGTTGTTTTTTTAATTTAATTTTTTTATACAACAGGTTCTTATTAGTTCTCTATTTTATACACAGTAGTGTGTATATCTCAATCCCAAACTCCCAATTCATCCCACCACCATCACCCTCCCCCTGGAGTTTTTCTTTAAGAACCTTGACCTCAGGGGGCAAGGGGGCAGCAGTGGGGCTTCCAGGGATGGCTAGAAAGTCAGGATTGGGGTGCTGGTCACGTGGGAGGAGGGCTGAGAGAGGAAGGAAATGAGAAAAAGGAAAGAAGAAACACACTCCCTTGAAAGCCTGGCTAGGCAGGCTCAGCACGAGGAGACAGAATCCTTGTCTGGTGAAGAGAGGGGACAGAAGCTCAGTTTGAGAAAGTGTTACGGATTGAACTGTGTCTCCCCCCGCAAAAGATATGCTGAAGTCCTATCCCCCAGCAGCTCTGATTGGGACCCTATCTGGACAAGGTCACACTCAGCGCATGGGCTCAGCTCACACCTGGCTCGCTCCGCATTAGTGTCTCTGCGCCCCTGCGATGGCAGCCATGCTCCTGATGGCCAGACGCAAGGTGAGTGGGGCTCCCTGACTGTGGGCGGCATCTCCCCCAGCAGCCTCTCTCTGCCGCTTCCTCCTGTCCCATCCTCACAGCTATTGCCGAGCTCCCCAGGGCCCCACCCCCACCCCATGTTTAGTTGCTACCAGCTCATCCTGGGGACCACGGAGGTGAATTCCCCTGAAGCCACAGCAATGGGTTGTTTTAGGTGCCGGTATCTTTTGAGGACGTGTCTGTGTACTTCACCAAGACAGAATGGAAGCTTCTGGATCTCAGACAAAGGGTGCTCTACAAGCGAGTGATGCTGGAGAACTACCGCCACTTGGTGTCACTGGGTAAGGACCTCACACACAGCCAGACTCCCACCCTGTGTCTGAACTGTTTATTTCTGAGCTTCTTTGCTAGTTGGTTACTGTGAGTCCAAGAATACATGCATTTCCCCATCAGGTCAGTAATCTATCGATGCCCAACTTTTACCTCAGTAGCAGTGTTTAGCTAAATGGTTTGGGCTTGAAGGTGTTTTAGGTAAATGCGTGGGCCCCCGTCAAACTTCTTTTGATATAAAATCACGAGTTAACTAAATCTCTTCTACCCAAAAGATAGATGCAAATTAGCCTTGAATATTTATATACATTAATGTATACTTATTCCATTTTTACCAAGGTTGCCTTTTACATTCGTTTCATGTTCTAGGGTTTTCAAGCATCTGTTCCTTGCATCAAGCCACAGAGAGCCCAGGACATAGAGGCCCAGGACTTGGAGAAATCGGGAAAGAGCTGGGGCAGGCTCCCCCACTGCGCCCCTGCCTTCGGGGTTGCAGGGGATCCTTTTGTTCTGTTTCTTCTTTTAAACTCTACAGATTCCACCTCAGTCATCTAACCCCACAGAAGGAGACTAGCTTCTTCCCCTTGGTTGTTTTTGACCCTTATCGGGCAGACCTGGGGTTCCCCAGGGAAGTTGTGGATTCCTCAGTGGAGTCTGGCATAAGGAACAGAGACATCGGCTGTGTTTGATGGTGAAACAGGGGGCTTTGGCTTTCGGGACACAGGCAGCCCTTCAGCTCTGTCTGCTTCTTGATACTCCCTGGGGCCTTGCTCCAACCCTCTGTTTGTCCTTTAGGGTCTCCACACTGATCCCCCATTTCCCACAGGCCATCCCGTCCTGCAGGCCAGATAATAACATCATTATCCTCTTGGGCTGAATCACCACCTACTTAAGATTCACCGTGCATGCCTGGCCCCTGTACACTCAGAGCACCTTGCTTCCTTAGAGGGACTCTGCCGTTTCTCTGGACCTTCCCAGTGGCACTTTCTAGAGAGTTCTTCATTCTCTGTTCCTGAAGATATTAATGCTGGACTGAGTCCAGGAGTGACTAACCTGCTTCCTTTCCGTGGACAGGGTTTTCATCCTCCAAGCCTCACCTGGTCTCCCGGCTAGAGCGAGGAGAGGGGCCCTGGGTAGCAGACGTCCACAGGATGGGGACCACCACAGGGATGCAGGCAGGTGAGTGAGGGCCACTTTGTCAGCTTGCCTAAGCCATTGGCGAAGAACAGCAGCTGATGGAGGGTGGCGTGGCCACTTTGGGTGGGACATTCTCTTTCGTGGCAGATTTAAATCTGTCATGGAGTCCCCGGTCTCACACCAGCTCTGGTATTTCTAGCTCGTTGCCATCTCCTCCCCTCTTGCCCTCCTGTCTGCTGACGGTTATCTTGCTTCTTCTCCCTTGTCCTCAACTCCTGGTTCAGCTCTTCTCAGCCTTGGAGTGAGGGTGAGGGTGAAGAACTAACCTAAATAGAGACCCAGGGAGGGAGTGACACTGGTTGGTGCTCTCTGTCTTTACAGGTGACAGGATGAAGAGCAAACCGATCATTTCAAAGCAGAAAAATTGTTCAGAAGAACTCGCAGGGGCTGACCTTCAGGGTGGCAACAAGGGCCAGGTAGCCGGGCAGTCAGAGGAAACGCTTGAGCAGAGACGGAAGCACGCTTATTGTCCACAGGCAGCTTTCAGCAGGGGTGACCCTCCCAGGGAGAAAGGCCAAGGCAGCTCCCCAGGTGAGGAAAGAGAGATACAGAGAAGTAGCTGCAGAGGTAGACAGGGTTTGGTTCTAAGGCAGCAGGGTTCCAAAGGTGCAGAGAAACAGTTCCTGTGTCAGCAGTGTGGAAAATCCTTCAGCCGGAGCTCCAACCTCATCAAGCACCGGATCATCCACAGTGGCGAGAAGCCCTACGAGTGCGGCGAGTGCGGGAAACTCTTCCGGCGCAGCTTCGCGCTCCTGGAGCACCAGCGCATCCACAGCGGCGAGAAGCCCTATGTGTGCGGCGAGTGCGGGAAGACTTTCACACGCAGCTCCAACCTCATCAAGCACCAGATCATCCACAGTGGTGAGAAGCCCTACGAGTGTGGCGAGTGCGGGAAACTCTTCCGGCGCAGCTTCGCGCTCCTGGAGCACCAGCGCATCCACAGCGGCGAGCGGCCCTACACGTGCAGCGTGTGCAGCAAGGCCTTCAGCAGGAGCTCCAACCTCATCGAGCACCAGCGCACACACAGCGGCGAGAAGCCCTACACGTGCAGCCAGTGCCTGAAAGCCTTCAAGGGCATCTCCCAGCTCATTCACCACCAGCGCATCCACAGTGGGGAGAAGCCATTCGAGTGCAAGGAGTGTGGGAAGGCCTTCCGGGGGCGCTCGGGCCTCAGCCAGCACCGGCGGGTGCACAGCGGCGAGAAGCCCTATGAGTGCAGCGAGTGCGGGAAGACCTTCAGCCGGCGATCCAACCTCTTCAAGCACCAGGTGGTGCACAGCGAGGAGAGACCCTACGAGTGTCAAGACTGCAGGAGGGCGTTCCGCAGCGGCTCCGTCCTCCTGGAGCAGCGACGCACCCACGGCAGCCTGCGGCCCAGCGCCTGCGGCCACTGCGGCCAGGCTTCCAAAGGGAAACCGCAGCTCGGCCGGAAGCCAAAAACTCACCGCAGAAGGAAGCTCTCGGAGGGAAGCAACTCAGAAAAGGCGCCGGCCTGCCTGGCCCTCTGGAGAGCCACTGCGGAGCCCCGCCCCGAAGACGAGAAACTCCGTCCAGACTCCGCCCACGCCACCGCCCCCAGCTCCTTCTGACGGGGTACACCGTGGGAGGGCTGGCTTTAAAATGAGGCCCACGTTCCCCACCTCATCCCCCTCCCTTTGCTCGTTGATGATGCTGCGATTGAAGCACCTAGTGCGCCGTAGGCAGACGGGCCCCTGCGCCCGTGCCAGCTCCTGTGCGGTGCGCACGGGCGTGTGTGTGCCGCCAAGGTGCACGCACATTTGTATTCCACCCTGGAGCCGCTGAAACTGCTCTTGCCCCATGTGCCTGGGGCCTGAGTGCTGTGGGTGGGAGGGAGCGGGTGACTTCAATTAGGGAGGAGTGGGGGCCTTCACTTCACCCAAAGACTTGTTAGCGTTTCCAGGTAGAAGACACGAAAAGCACTTTAATCCTTTAATAGCTTAATAGTGGGAGGGACCTGAGGGCATTCAAAATTTGTGGGCTCCACAGCGAGGCTGTGGCTGGACTGTGACATCACCTAAAATTCATCAAGAAATGGTCTGAAAAAGGACTCAGGCAACTGCACGTGCCCGCGTCGGCAGCCCCCCGGAGAGTGGCATCTCCTTGGCAGGAAGGCACAGGACAGCTTGCTTCTGGGAGGAGCGGCCCCAGACCCCATCTTCTGGGAGCTCAGGGGATTCTGCCAGATGGCTGGCCTGGGTCCTGCGGAGAGGCTGAGGCCTGGAGACTCTCGGCTTCTCCGCCCCAAGAGAGGAGCCCTTTGGCTCTGGTCCCTCCCAGCTGCCACCAGCTGCCCTGCTGCCTTTGGTCTCCTCCCCGCACCCTGAGCCCCGGAGCTCACCCCACCTGCTGCCTTCAGACCCTGCCTGCAAAGGCTGCACTGGCCTCTCTGCCCCTTCTCTCCACCCTCAGTGCCTAAAGCTCCAAAGTTAGCTGCTCCCCCTGCAGCAGCCGTCCCTTGTGGCTGGTGCCAAATCAGGAGGAAAGCGGCCGGCTTAGGAATTTGCACAGAGCGTGCCCAGTAATGGCTCTCTCTCCTCAGCTCTCTTTCATGTGACATTTCTTAAAATATTAGAGGTTCGGTTGCTTTGAATGTTTTTGCCTTCAGGGGTAATGTAAGTCAAAAATAGAGATTTTTGCCATATGGAAGTGTCAGGTAATCACTCCTTAAATGAGAATCTGCCCAGCTCTCTGAGAAGGCCCCTCTTCTCACTCCCCCGCCCCCGGCCTTAGCCCCGTAGGGACACGGTGGACCCTTCAATGGCACTTTACTGCAGGCCATGGGAGACTCTCCAGGGAGACCTCGTGCTG
>NW_020174276.1:148892-156880 GCF_003031525.2 Neophocaena asiaeorientalis asiaeorientalis
GCCATTCTCAGCCCGGCATCCCAGTTGGCTCGCCACCTCCTTCCAGCCCCCTTCACCACCGCCACAGGCTGCCCGAGGGCAGGTGGATGTGATGGAGGCCCCCCACTGGGCCTTTGAGAAGAGCGCACTTTCCCTGCCAGACAGGGGAGGGCCAGACACCATCAGGAGGGTGTGGGAAAGCCTGGAAATACAGGGCTCCTTCAGCACATGCTGCTTGGAGCTCTAACTGCTAGGACAACTCCAGAAGTGAGAGAGACAGGGATAGAGATCGAGGAGTTTTATGTAGATACAGAAGCTTTATATAGATATATTAGAAGGACTGTACACACTTGTGACTTACGGAAAGTTCCAGAGTTGTAACTTGCTCTTGTCTCATAGCCTCCTTGTGCCGTGCGTGTCACGTTTTCTTTGAGCCCAGAGCTTGGCACTTAGTAAATACTTGTGAAATGAGTGTTGCCCCCTTAGCACATTGAACTCGGGTTCTAGACCACAGTCGGCTCCAGCCTTACCTTGCGGCAGTGGAAAGTATCTGCAACCTTGGGTTTTCCGATAGAAAAAGAAGTATTAGGAGTGGTGTCTTTGAAATCCACGGTAAGGTAGCTGGGAAGCATGTGTTTATATGAGGTGCCCACAATGTTTGCTCAGCCGGCAGGCTTCAGTAAAGCAGTCCCCACGCAGGGCGGGGGACGGTGGCTGAGGCCTTGTGCTTGGGCTCCGGTGTCTTTTTTGTTCAGCCGGGTCTGCTTAGGATAGGGGCAACAATTGCTACGTGACAGGCCCCGGTAAGAGCATAGATCCGTGCGCACTGCTGCCCATTTCCATCGCTCTAGGAAGTGAACAGTTTCGCTCTTATGGGCCAGTCAGTAACCAACTTTTAATAAACGAGAGTTGTATCTCCCCAGCATAGCATCATCCCGTTGGTTCTACTGGATAAGCTAACTCGATTTTTAATGTGAGTGCCTTTTTTTCACCTTGGACCCACCCAGAGATGACTAGATACTGGGGGCTGGGGTCGTGATGTCCAGTGCTTTCAACAGAAAGTGGACTTGCCGGGAGAGATGCCAGGCACCTGCACTCCGGTCTCGGAGTGCCCTGCAAGGCTCCAAGGTCTCCAAATGCTTACCCGGATACGTGACATTCCTAATAGCAATGCATCTTTGGTTTGTCCCTTCTGCATCTAACCTCACTCCTGATCATTAGATGTTTACTCTGATGCAGGTTTTTTTTTTTTTGGTTTGTTGTTTGTTTTGTTTTTGTTTTTGTTTTTGCGGTACGCGGGCCCCTCACCGCCGCCGCCTCTCCCGTTGCGGAGCACAGGCTCCGGACACGCAGGCTCAGCGGCCATGGCTCACGGGCCCAGCCGCTCCGCGGCATGTGGGATCTTCCCAGACTAATTCTGAGTATCATTTTCTTTTAGATGTGGTCACCAATCAGGTGTGCAACAGGATGTGAACGGGTGTCGCGTGGGATCAGCCAGAGAGTGTCTGGAGAGGATGCTTGCATTTTTCCCTCTACAGTGCCTTGAAATAGGTCTCCCACCAGGCAGGGTGGGGGACTGTGATGGCGGCCCACACTTGCTTTCTGACGACGACTGGAGTATAGAAGCTGAGACTCTTGGGGGATGTCCTATCTGCTTTCCAGCCCCCCCCCACCACCACCACCACAACGTCCCTGGATGCCAGCCCCTTCACACTTCTGGACTGGGCTTCCGCTCCAGAGATGAACTTGCAGGACGCTGGACCAGCCCATAGCACATCATTTGCTCTTTGAAACTTTGGACACTTTTCAAGAGCTGTTTAATTGCCGTGGCGGTATCTTCACGTAACTGTTAAACTGTCCCACCTGAATTCATTTACTTTGGGTGTTGGCCTTGAACGGCACCCTCTGGTGGAGACGGCATCTATTGTGGTTTGAAGTAACGGCTAGCAATTGGGTGAAAGGTCTCAGGAAAGGCCGCTGACCTAGACGTGGGGGGGAAGACGAGAGAGCATGTCTGGGCGCCCCTTGGCCCCTGCAAACGGAAGGTGGGAACTCCTTGAAGTGGAGCTGCACGGGGGCCAAGGGCAGCCACCCTGAAACAGCATGGATGGTGTCTTAGGACCTTTGGTTAGATTGCCTGCAAGACTTGCTCTACTTTGTGAAGCTGCCAGGACCGCCCCCGCCCTTCACTCCCTTCCTCAGTGGCGGGACACAGTGGCTTTCAGTTGGGGCTGCTAAGTCTACGCCCAGTTAGGTAGCAAGGGGTAACACGCCGTCTCTGGAGGTCAGGGTAGGACTAAGCAGTAGGTGAACTCTCAGGACAGGAAGAGGTCGAGGGACTTCCAGTGGGTTGGAGTAAAGCACAGGGAGCGTGTGGTGCTTTCAGGAACCCTAGAAGGGCGGAGGGCTTTCTGTAGGGCAGTCGTAGGGTAAAAGGTCATTAGAACCTTTTTTAAATATGAAAGAATTATTCTAAGATCAAGGAGGAAAAAAGTTGATGCGGACGATAACTGCTGGAGTGTGTGAATTTACACACGGATGACCACCAAGTATACATGCTAGAGTCACCTAGACAGCTCTGATGCTCACTGGGTGTTCATCCATGGGAATGAATGGCGGCAGCCCACCACTCATAATGCTTTGACACGAGCAGCCTCAAATGGCACTTTGGGGAACTCCCACTTGCCCTGGGAGTTATGAGGAATATCTGGAAAACTTAGATCGTTTTCTCTTACGCTAGCCTCAGTGTGTGAGTGACTTCACAACACAGGGGCCCTCCGGGATTTGAAGGTTGCTGTTTCTTCATCTTTCTTGACAGCCTTATAGACGTATAATTGGCGGACAAGAAACTGCACATATTTACATTGTACAATTGGATGAGTTTTGACGGGTATCCACCCGTAAAACCATCACAGCAATGAAGACGGGAAACATACGCCCATCACCCTGGAGAGTTGCCTTGTCCCCCGGGTGCGCCCTCCTTCCTGCCCCTTCCTCCCCCCACCCCGTCCCCACAACCACTGCCCTTTCTATCAGTACACATTCGTTTGCCTTTCCTAGAATTCTGTGTTAATGGAACCGTGCACTATGCACTCTTCTCGCCTGGCCTCTTAGTATAATGATTTTGAAGTTCATCCTGAGTACTATTCCATCGTGTGGATGGACCACAACGCCTGTTGATGGACATTTGGGTTGTTTCCAGGTTTTGGCCTTCACAAATAAAGCTGCTGTGAACATTTGTGTGCGAGTTTTTGTCGTCCCCGACACTTGTTTTTGTCCATCTTTTAGATTCTAGGCCTCCTGGTGGGCGTGAAGTGGTATCACGTTGGTTTTGATTTGCATGCATTTCCCTGATGACTTATGATGTTGAGCACCTTTTAGCGTCCTTGTCAGCCACACTCATATCTTCCTGGGCGATGCGTCCGATCAAATCTTTCGCCTCCTCCTCTGTGTCTGTGTCTCCTCTCCCGTCTCCCGTAAGGATATCTGTCATTGGATTTTGGACCCACCCAGCTAATCCAGGAGGACCTCATGTCAAGATTTGTCATATGTCTGCAGGGACCCTTTCTCCAAATAAGGTCACATTCACGGAGTCCAGGTATTAGGACACGGAGGCCCCCATTTAGAGACAGGAACATTCCGAAGCCCAGGGAGCTGGGGAGGGAGGGGGGCAGCGTGTAGGGTCAGAGGCCATGACGAGAAGAGGATATGCCAAGCATCTAGGCCGGGGTTCCAAGTAGCAGGAGCTGTATCATAGCTGACGCTCACTGCCCAGCTGCTATGTGCCCAGCCCTGGGTGCGATCCATCCTCCAGGCACCACTGTACTGTTTCCATTTTGCAGAGGAGGAAACTGAGGTTGACCTGTGAGGTAATTCTTCCGGCCACAGAGTTGGGGAACAGGGTGGGTAGGGGCAGGGCCCAGCACCCAGGCTCTCCCACGGCAAAATCTGCTCACATCACCAAGAGCCGAGGCTCCCTCCCGACTGCTGGGTCCCTCTCATCACCACCGTGGGGCCCGGGCCAGGGTAGGCACATGTGAGGGGAAAGGTTGATTCCTTGCTTTTTCTCCTCTTTCTCCACGAGCAGGATTTCCAGGTTCTCTACCTGACGTGCCCTGGCGGGCAGGTGAGATGCTCCATGTACCCAAGCTGCCAGGGTCAAGGAGTGAGCGAGCAGAGAGCTTCCAGCTTTCCAGCCTCCTCCTGCCTCCCTCCGCCTGGCCCGCTGGCCCATCCTCCCCAGCCGCCGTCACCAGCCATCCTTCTGCGGGTCTGGGCCTCGGGGGCTGCCCGGTCCTCGTGCCCGCACTCCAGGCGGGCTCTTCGCCACGTGGTTTCCAGCCTGGAGCAGCTAAAACAACCAGCCACGCCCTGCCCCCACCCCGCCCCACACCTCGGCCGACATGGATGGGGTCCGCTGACCACTTTGAGTGACGGCCCCGCGCTAGGCCTTTCTAGAGACGATCCATCCCGTCCCGGGAAGGCTTACTGCAGGCTTGCCGAGAGCACTTCCTTTCCCCAGAGCCCCGGTTGTGCTAAGCTTGGTGACCGTGAGAAGCGACAATCCACCGTGGGCCTTTGAGAGGCCACGCGCTGAGTGTGCTCAGGACGCCGAGCCCTTCACCGAGCAGGGAGCTGCCCTTGTGAGGGAGAGGCCACGCAACTCATCAGACTTCCGAGTGTCCCCGGAGAGGCGGGTCTGGTGGGGCAGCACCTGAGGGTCCACAGGGCGGCCGAGGGGGGACGTCGTGCAGCCTTCTGCCGGAGCTCCCCCGTCACCGGCCCAACGAGTCCACAGGCTGGAGGCCTCCGAGGGCCTGAGGGCCGGCGCGGGGCTGCAGGAGCCCTGCAGGCCGAGACTGGTAGTGGAGAGACTGGCAAAGCTTCAGCCGAGCTGCTGGAGGGAAACCTTTCTCACCTCCCTTTCCTTAGAGCTCTTAGGTGAGCCACCGCCCCCTTTGTGAATCAGGGAGATGATTTACATGCATCTCAAATGACCACTTGAGATGTATGTAAATCTTTGTAAACCTAAATAAGCCTCCTGCCGGCCTTACAGCCCAGGAAGGCTCTCCTTCAGAGCCCCGGCACCACCCCCTTGAAATGCAAACCTTCAGGAAGGTACCCTAGCTCCCCTCCAGGCCAAGAGAAAGCTTTCATTGTCCTGAGGATAAAGGGCAATTCACCAGCACTGAGGGCCACCCTGATTACCAGGAGAACTTGCCCTGAGCTAGGAGGGGCGATCTCAGGAAGTACTGCCTGGCTGGATAAAAGGCTGAGGTTTCCTTCTGGCCTTGCGATCTCAGGAGCGGCGGCCTGAGGTGGGCGTGGCAGGCAGTTGAGTTTAACGCTTATTCAGTAGTGAAGCTGTTTGCTTTCTTTTCCGCTTTCGTGGAGAGGACTCTGGGTGGGCAGGGTCCACGGGGAGGGGGCCTAAGTGGGAGGACGTGGATCTGAGGTCTGGGGCAAGGACCGACGCCAGGCAGAGCTGGGCCCATGGAGGTGCGGGACCCCGCTCTCCCCTCCTGGCCTCCCTGGGACCGTGGTGACTGTCACAGCTCACCCCTCGTCTACACAGTGGGTGGGCTCACCAAGCTCCGAACCAGAGTGGGTGCCTGAGGCGCAGGCATTGCCAAGCGAACATTCCTGAAATCCCAGGAAAACAAGAACCTCTTAGAAGCTTCCGAACAGAAGGAACCTAAAAGTTGAGAATTATGTTTTATTTGTGGGCATTACTGAGGCCTGTAGCCCGGGAGACGGGCCTTCAGAGAGCTCTGAGGAACTGTTCCAAAGAGGTAAAGGAGGAGCCACGATATACAGGAAGTTTTGCTTTAAAAAACAAACAAACGAAAAACATGTAGCCTAACATCAAAAGATTACAGCTAATCACAAAAACCAGCCATCTCAAGTTAACGACGTGCTTTTCTACGTATGGGGAGATGCAAGAGTCTGGGCTCACTGAAATCATTCCCTTGGTATGCATCTTTAACTATCTAGGGTCAGTATCCTGTTTTTCTCCATCCTGAATGCCCCTCAGGACACTCCGTCAGGAGGGGGGCAACTCTGGAAGCTGGAATCTGGAGACATGTGCAGGTCAGGGGCGCTGCAGCCAGTGGGTCCTGTTCCCAGCCACAGCCACTCACCCAGCAGGGAAAAGAGAGTGAGGACGCAGAAACTGCCTAGCACACCACACAGGACGGAGGCCTCAGGAAAGAAGAGGAGATAAAGGCATCAGTGGTGGGCGGTCACTTTGCAAAGTGTGCGGGTCCATCTCCACGGATGAGGTCATTGTGCTGGAGGGTTTCTGTGTCAAGCTGGCTAGGCTACGGTTCTCAGTGTTCAGTCAAACATCCGTCTAGATGTCACTGTGAAGGGATTTTTTAGGTGAGATTAACAGGGAAATCAGTAGACTTTGAACAAAGCAGATCGCTCTCCATAACGTGGGCGGGCTGCGTGCAGTCAGCTGAAGGCCTTATGACAAAAGAGGAAGGGATTCTGCCTCCAGGTGGCCTTCGGACCACAACTGCATAAGCTGATTCCATACACACACACGCGCGCACACACACGCACACGCACACACACACACGCACACCTATAGATGTCCTACTGGCCCTGTTTTTCAAGACCTCAGCATGTGACCTTCTTTGCAGACCAGGATTCAGAGGTGGTCAAGTACAGAAGAGGTAAGGTGGGCCCTAATCCAATAGGACTGGGCCTTTATAAAAAAGGGAAATTTCTTTCCTATTTGTGGTACTTAGTTACAACTGCCCTAGAAAACTAATGAAGCCCCCCCCAAAAAACCTTAAGCAACACACCCTCAGACCATTATCCAAAACAATTAGAAATACACAATAAAAATGACCACAAAGTCTCAACAACTTGGAAATTAAGACAAACTCTACTATACAAGCAGTAGATGGGTGAGGAAATGAAAACTGAAATTAGAAAGCATCTCCTAATGCAAAGCAAAGAGGAACATTTAATGGCAAACCTATGGGACGCAGGAAAATCTCATTCAGGGCAGAACCGCAGCCTTTGAGTGCCTTAGTTATTCAAGATGGAAGCTGACAAAGGAGGTTAGTGTTTCTCTTAAGAAATTAGGAAAAAAAGAACCAAAAGTGACCCAAAAGAAGATACACAGATGGGATTCATAAAGATACAAGCTGAAGTCCTGCGCGCACGGTGCCTCATGGCCTGCGGCTCCCCGAGGAAACACGTCTCCAGGCTGCTGCTCCAGGCTTCTGCACGGCCTGGTCCAGATTCTGTCCTCGTCACCTCGTCCCTCTGCCTGGATAGTTCTGTTTTCAATCAGGTATGCTTCTGACCACAGCTTCGTCCCCACTGGCAGACACGGATGTGGCTTGTGAGCCAGTGACGCTTCTTGACGAGGGGCAGGTGGCCGGCCAGGGCGAGCTGGAGCAGCGGAGTTGACTCTTTGGGTCTGGCCCTGACTAGAGCTGCCATGAGCAGAGGTGCACGAGTCTTTGTGTGGACGTATGAATTCATTTCTCTTGGGCAAATAAATACCCAGGAGTGGAATCATTGGGTCATTATGGTAGGTGCATGTTTAACATCTTAAGGGTCTGTCCCGTCTCCCATCCCCACCAGCACTCAGTATGGCCAGTCTTTTGTATTTTAGCCATTCCAATAGATGTTAAAAGTTTGGGAATTTTGAGAGTTGATTGTTGAACACCGCCATGATTAAAAATTAAATTGTATAACCTTTCATTTAAATTGTATTAAAAAACCAAGGAGATACTCAAAATTCATCATGTCTTATTTCCCGCCTCGTACCCATGTCACAGTGCACCACCCAGAATCTCTTCTCAAGCACATGTTCAATGACGTCACATGAGTAGCCTGAACGTGGCCTGGTGGGAGTATCTACCCCACAGGAATCAGCACAGCCTACAAACCAGGGCAGTAACTACATTGTGAATAGCAAAAAAAAAAAAAAAAAAAAAAAAAAAAAAAAAAAAAAAAAAAAAAGAAAGAAAAAAAAAAAAAAAAGA
>NW_020174276.1:157322-170316 GCF_003031525.2 Neophocaena asiaeorientalis asiaeorientalis
AAAAAAAAAAAAAAGAAAGAAAGAAAAAAAAGAAAAAAAAAGAAAGAAAGAAAGAAAAGAAAAAAGGAAAAACTTCCAATATCAAAAACTACTATCCAGTTCGGCAGAGATTTTGCTCATGTCACCGAGGAACATGCGAGGTTCCGACACACACCTTTGTTGTTTCAGTTTTGTCTTAGATCAGTGAAAATACCAACCAGTGTTTATGTGGGAACCGCACTCAGCCATCAGTTGCAACCGTGGGTCAGGTACAAATACAACAGTTTGTCAAGTCAACTGAAGGGGCTTCGGTGAGACTCAACTGGCCATATGGAATTTAGAAACAGTGTAGCGTATATTTTATTGTATATTTTATATAAATTGTAGATTTTATTTGTAAACTGTGTGCTTGCATCCTTTATGTCAGTACGGTTTATAATAAACTTACATACGTCTGGATGTATCTGTGCACGTGTGTATAGAGACAGAGACAGAGAAATAAATACACCCCACACACGCGTGCGCACGCATGCACACACACATAAATAGGCTTACGTTTACTTGTCACCATGTACCAGCACATCACAGCTTTCAGACAGCAGGGGGGCAGGTCCCAGCCTGTCTTCTCGGCGCAGAAGGCACACGGCTTGGCCTGGCCAGTCCGAGCACGGGCTTGGGGAGGGCACCTGAGGCCAGGAGAGCGGGGACTGGTGAGGGAGTAGCACCTGGGCCCTCAAAAGGTGAGAGGGCACGAAACCCGAGACCACAGCGGCAGTGGCCACAGATCAGGCCTTCGACCCGCCCACTCGGGCCTGGAGAGGCCCTCTTGGCCTCAACCGCTCATTGAGTCGGTGGCCGGGAGCCTGCCCGGTCAGATAAAGGAAGCGGGCCCTGCCCGGGCACCAGGGGATCTGAGGGGCCCTGGCCGCCTGCATCCTCACGGCGCCCCTCTCTCTTGGTTCCACCTGCCACAGGCTCCTGGACCAAGGCCCCGCCCTGGCCCTCTCCCGGTGGGTGCTCTCCTGGGGCAGGGGGCAGTGCACAAACCACACCCCCAAACTGTTCCCTGTGGCTCTTTCCCTTATGGCGTAGCCGCCCCACCCCTGCCAGCCTGTGTCCTGGCCACACTGCAGCGGCTCTAGTCACTCTGACCCACTCGGTGTTCCCAGACAGCCCGGTTGGCTCAAAGCTCAAGGCTTTGCTCGTGTGAGTCACTCCTGGTCATGGCTGTCCCACTCCACCCCCGCCCCTTCTCACCTGCTCTCTGCGTCCTGGACAGCCCGCCCCTGCCTTGCCCCATCCTTTGGTGACACAGGTGGGGCCCCAGAGGCAGGTTAGCTGGCTCCGCAGCTGAGGCGGCTGCCGAGAAGCTGACCTCGCACAGAGCAGCCTCGCGGCCCTCCTTGGGCTGTGCCACAAGGCACACGGGGCCCAGAACGGGCTCCTTCCAAGCTGTCGCCCTCAATGCGCCAGCCAGCCACCTCTCCTACACGCTCTGGGTCACCTGGAGCGCGGGGCAGCCTGGAGCCCCCGTGGTACCCACCCCTCATGCTTGACGTGTGCCTTTCAGGCCCTTCCCCAGCACCTCCGCCCTCCCCCCAGACCTACCGTATCATTTCACCCTGCTGCCACTCGCAGAGCTGGGACAGGGTCTCCAGGAAAGGAAGGAGTGGGGCTTTGCCCCCGGAGGCCGGGGCTGCAGCTCCCTCTTCCCTCTGTCTCCTCGACACAGATTCGGGCCACACAGATGTCCCTTAGGTCCTGCTCGCTGATTTCTTAGGTCTCTGGGGTGACAAGGCAGGGAAGGGGTGATCATCGATGGCACAGTAGGAGACCAGCCAGGGCAGAGGCCCGTGGCTTGAGGTCCACAGCCCCAGCCTGTCGGCCCCTCGGACCAGGCTGTGAACGCCGACGGCTCCCCGACCAGGCTCACCACAGAGATAGGCCACAAGGGGGCAGCCCTGGGGTGCTCTGCTCGTGCCCCTGGCCTGGCTCCCTCTTGGCCCACTCCGGGCAGGGTGTAGGGAGGAGAGCAAGTGAAAGCCAGCTGGTGAGCGGTTGTCAATGTTTATTTATTTTATTTTTTTTTTCGGTACACGGGCCTCTCACCGCTGTGGCCTCTCCCGTTGCGGAGCGCAGGCTCCGGACGCGCAGGCTCAGCGGCCATGGCTCACAGGCATAGCCGCTCCGCGGCATGTGGGATCCTCCCGGACCGGGGCACGAACCCGTGTCCCCTGCATTGGCAAGCAGACTCGCAACCACTGCGCCACCAGGGAAGCCCCGTCAATGTTTATTGAAAAACGAGGTGGAGGGTGGGCGCCAGCGGCAGCAACCTCCACTGGGGCACGGGCCGGGGGAGGGGCCGGGAGAAGGCTCTAGGGCTGAGGGGCAGGTTAGGCCAGGGCCAGGGGAAAGCTTGGCAGGCGCACAGGCCCGCCAGGACGGGCAGCAAGGCACTGGCCCGGGTCCAGCTCCAGGCCACACGGCCCGGCTGAACGGCGGAGGCTGGCACTGCCCTGCTGCAGGGAGTGCGCCTCGTCACCCGGGACAGCAGCGTTACCGAGCCCCTGGCTCAGGCCTTGAGACTCGGGCCGTCGGGTGGCACATACATGGGCTCGACACGGGCCCAGCTAAGGGCATGCTCGTCAGCCCAGGCGAGCAGCTCGGCGGCGCGGTGCAGAAAAACCATGAGCCGGCTGTGCACGTGGCCCTCGGCTCCGCCTGGACGTAGCGGCGGAAGAGGCTGCCCAGGCTGTAACCCTTGCCGCCCTGGGCCCGGGTGCCATGGCTGTGGGCATGGTCCAGGCCCTGCGGCGCCAGCAGCGTACCCAGGCAGCTCCGTGCACAGCAGGGGGAAGTCATAATCGAAGCCGTTGTGTGCCACGAGGCACAAGGGGCCCTCCTGGCAGCTCAGGAAGGCCTGAGGTGTCTGCACCACAGCGCCGTCAAAGCCGGCCTTCGGGCACCGGCCAGGCCCTCGTTGCTCAGGCCGGTGATCTCACTGGCCTTGGCAGTGGACGGGCGCTCCGGGCTCATGCAGAGCGTGAGCTCGTCCGGGACCTGGGGCAGCACCGGGGCGTCAGACTCATCGCGCTTGGGGTTCTCCAGCAAGGAGCGGTGGACGGCAAACGGGGAGATCTCGGCGATCTTGGGGTCCACACTGGGGAGCCCGGTGGCTTCCAGGTCCAAGAAGACGAAGGTCTCAGCCTGGGGTCCCTTGGACATGGTGATGTTTTCACAGGGACAGTGAAGCCTACAGCTGCCCAAACAAGAGGCACAAAACCCGAGGGCCAAAGAGATGGGGATGCCTGGAGTTGGCCACCCACAGCCGTGCCCATGGCCAAGGTTCCAACCCTTCTGGGTTCACTTCCTGCCACTTCCCAAGCTGGGACCCAGAGACCAGGCCCTGTTACTTCTGTCCAGGATGAGGTGTCCTAGGGGGCTTGTCACCCCATCCATTGTGTCCTTCAGTCCCTCCCCGACCATCCCCACTTCTACCACCCAGTAAACAGCATAAGGAAGGCCTGATGTGCCCAGACCCCGGCCCAATATACGGACAGGAAGACTATGCCAGGTCCATGTCACTGGGGACTTGGGGAGATGCAGCCCAAGATGGTCACTGACACACAGCGGCCAGGAGCCTCAGGCACACACCCCTGGGGTCGGCTGCCGGGACGCACACAAGAGGGCACCTGAGAAAGCCCTCGCGGTGATCCCCAGCCTCCCTGGCTTGGCCTGTGCCCTGGCACGCGGGTGCTGGCCCCAACCCGGCCCCCCGCCTGTCTCCGGGCCGCCAGCAGCTGCCATGCTGGCTTACCGGGAGCGGGCACTGCTTGGCTTCCTGGGCTGTTGGGCACCCGTCTCCACACAGGCTGCTCCGAGCTGCCTTTAATCTGTGGCCGCGCCCCCCTCCCCCCAGCTGCCTGTCGGGCAACCAGGAGGCCTGAGGCTGCAGGACCTGTGCTGCCAGCTCGCAGCCCCCTCGCTCGCCCACAGCCGCTGGGACACATGTCCCGTGTTTACAGATCGGAAATCCAGCTCCCGGGCCGCAGGCGGGGTCCCAACGATGAGCGAGCAGCGCAGTCCAGGCCGAAGGAACGTGTTGTCACAGGCGCGAGGAGGAAGCCCGAGCCCTCCGCTCAGCCCTGCCTCCCAGTGTGACTTAGGTTCAACACCCAGCCCCAGGCTGGGGCATCTCCCACGGGGGCATCTCCAAGGCACAGCTCCCCCAGTCACCAGTGAGCCAGTTGCCCCTCGTGAAGCTGAAGTGAGCTGTAAGGACAGGCCTTGTGGCTCATCTTCCACCAGGAATGGGAGATGGTATCTGTTTCTCGGACATAATGACCCAGAACTTCTCAGGAGCCTTTAGCAGAGGCTGCCAGGGAAGGAACAAGGGAAGCGAGGCAGGTGGGAGCAGCCCTCCACCGAGCCCTGTGAGAGCGGGGGTGGGGGCAGCCTGGAGCCACCCAGACCCCAGGCTCCGGGGCCTTCCCAGCCCCAATGGCTCAGGCAAGGGTGAAGGGCACAGTCAGAACAGGAGGGGAATGAGACGGCCCTCTGTGATCCAGGAAGCGGGTGACCTCATCCCCGGGACCTCCTCCCAGGGCAAGACATGCCAGCACTTGGCAGTGGGCGCTCCCAGGCCCAGTCTCCTGCCGCAGGTCCTCCAGAGTCCCCTGGTCTGTAAAGCTGTCAGTGAACCTGGACTGTGGTGCCCAGGGGCCTGCCCGTCCTCCCACCTCCCAGGGCAGCCATCTAGGGTATGCTCCAGGCAGGCAGGGGACCAGGCCCGGGGGCTCTGGCAGCCCAGGTGGGAGGGGGCCCGGCGCCCAGCCCCTGGAGCCTCCTTGTCTGCAGCAGCCACAGGGGCCTTGGGGAAACGAAGGCGCAGATGCAGGGGCAGGACATCGTGGGCCCAAGCGAGGCGGCGACCAAGCGCCGAGGGATACCCCTCCCCCACGGCCTTCCTCCTGACGCTGGGCTCAGCGAGGCGGGGCCCCACCAGTGGTGCCGGCTCCCGCGCTTGAAGGGAGGGAGGTGGCTGTGAATGGCGCCCTGCTCACGGGAGATACAGAGAACAGCTTCCTGGCCAACCAATCAGGCCACCGGCAAGAATCCCCCAGGCCAGTGCCGGGTGACCTGGGGAGGAAGGAGGAGGAAGCACACGCTCCACTGGCCGCGACCCAGACGCAGTGGGCGCCAGCGGCCAGGCCGTGGGGCAGCAAGGAGACCTCACGGGGCATCCCCAAGGCCGGCCCCAGGGGAGGCAGCGGAACAGGGCAGGGGGCCGGGCGGGGAGCTCTGGCGGCATTCAGCCAGAGGTCGTGACGAGGCATCACCAAGCTTAACAGGGAGTGGCGGTGGCTCGTGGGACGGGCAGGATGGGGCAGACACCTAAGCGGCCCAGGCCGCACAGACGAGGGCAGGATTCACTTCGTGATACAACAAGAACTAACACACCACCGTAAAGCAATTATACTTCAAGAAAGATGTTTTAAAAAAAAAGTAGGCTGGAGGCAACTTCTTAGAACCTGAGCTTTCTTTTGTCCCCAGCTCACACCGCCCCGCCCCACCTCCGGGCCCTCGTCACGCCCCCCACCAATCGCTGAAGGTACGGAGCACGTGGAGGGCAGCCCCGGGAGCACGTGGAGGGCAGCCCGGGGAGCACGGGGGCTGGCCACTGCCTGGCTCGTCAGGGCAGAGCGCCCTGCTCCCAGGCTACTGCAGGCCATTGGGCAGGCCATCGTTGAAGACCTTGTATTTCCAGGTTACCCCTCCCATTCTGATGGCTGCAGAGAAAAGAAAACAGCAAAGTCAGTCCAGCACTTCCCAGCCCGTCTCTCCACTGGCCTTCCTCAGGTCCCAGGCCCCACCCCCGAGCCAGGAGCCGTGAAGGGAGCCAGGGCCCGGTGAGCACGGCTGGAAGCCCCTGTGGGCGCCAGGCCGAGCCCCAGGCCGGGGTCCACTCGCTTGGCCACGTCCCTGCCCACCCCTGTCCCCGGAGCCCAGGAGCAAGGGCCTGTTCCGATTTTGATGCTGTGTGGATTTTAGTCAGACCAGCAACCGGTGCACACCCGTCCTCTGCCCTCCCAACTGGCATTTGGTCGCGCCCACCCCAAGGGCGACTCTGAAGTCAGGAATCATGCGGTGGGCCTCAGCCACCCTCCCTACTCAGCATCGACACTCCCTCTGGGGACGGTCACGTGTCTCCGCAGATAGGATCTGGGGGTGTCATTTGCCTTTACTAAATCCTCAGGTTTTCCCAACCTCTAGACGCCCCAGCCCCGCTCTGCTCCTGGGGCTCCCCCGACGCCGGGCGCGTCCTCAGCTCACACGTCTCTCCTTTGTTCCAGGCCCTCGTCCTGCCTTGCCTTCTCTTGGCTCAGGGCTTGGCTGGGTCGTGTTGTCTCTGGCAGCCTGGGCCCTGCTGCTGTGCCCCTGCTACTCCAGATTGCGGGAGACTAGGCCTGGGGATGCGTCTTCGGGATCCACCTGCTCTGTACTCAGCCCTCAGCTCTGCGACCTCCGCCCTCCTCCTTCCTTCCTTTCTCCGCACCAGGCCTCTGTGCTGCTTTTCTTTGTCCTCGTTTTGTTTATCAGCCCCATTCTTAACTCCTAAGGCTGCCTGCTTGCGCTTCTCCTTGTTGGTTCTTCCTAGTTTCCTAGGTATGTTTGGACAAGATACTATGTTAATTCAACTTGGTCGGAAAGTTCTGTTATCTGAATGACCCATGAGGCCTACTTTTCCAGGTCTTTCTTCTCCCTTCCGTGGTGTTGGTCCAGGCTGGGGAGAGGAGGGCCTCAGAGGCCAGAAGGAGGTGGCTTTCACCTGGCCACCAGCCGTGTCAGGAGAGCAGGCTAGTCTCCCTGGGAGCGCCAATCTGTACGGACCTGCTCTGCTTACGCCCTCTGCTTCCAGCCCACCTGCCACTGTCCCCTCCCTGGGACTGCCGGCCACACAGCCGTGGGGCCGTCCTCTTGGTTGCAGCCTTTTCCCCCCATTGCATCCATCGAATTGTCTCCATGGATTTTGCTGCTTCCAGAAACCTGTTTGTTTTCAAAATGCATTGATATCTTGATGGCCTGGGAGGCAGAAGGGGCTTTGGGTCCGCCCAGTTGAGCCGGTGACGGGTGAATGACGATGGGACGAGCTGCCCGCCCACGTCGCCAAGGCCCTGCCCACACACTCGAGGCCACGGCTCCGGGCGCCAGCCCTGTAGGCGCACCCAGTCCCCTCACTCAAGCCCCTGACTTCAGGTGTGGGGACGTGCGACCAACATAGCCTGGCTACTGGCACCCAGATCGGTGGCCTAGCTTCTTATACGGGGAGGTGAAGTAGCACAGACACACGGACCTCCCACAGTGGCGGGCCCGAGGCCGCAGAGACCAAGGCCCTTACTCTCTCAGGTAGACACAAGGGAAACGCCAAGGCCCTTCCAACTGGCCCCTGGTGTGGAGTTGCCAGGGGTCATTTCTCTGCTGTGTCTATAGCCCAAGAACGAGTCTCAGACAACACGAGGAAGCGACACTGACCACGGCTGGGCTGGAGGGCTGAACGGGAAAGGGCGCTCCCCCCTTTGGTGCAGTGCTTGCACTCTAGACTCTCTGGATTCCATGGCAAGCAGACACTTCTCTGCAGGCACAACACAGGGGGGGAAGCGGAGGGGTTCACGCAGCTTAGGCGGGAAAGGCGAAGGCTGCCGCTGTCCTGTGAGCACAGGGCAGGTGGCACGCCGTGGAGAGCACTCGTGGTCACTAATGTACTAACGAGAGCATGGGCTGCAAGCACAGTGCTAAAAACTACACACACAGGGGCGAGACTCACAGCAACAGCGGTGATGAGGATAAATGTTAGGGTGGATGTTTACATGGGGGCTTCTGCTGCAGTCCAGTCAGAAAGAGACACTCCTGGGTGCCCAGGTATACGTGTGGTGAGTGCGTGCACGAGGCCAAGAGCGGCGAGAAGGCCCGCAAATTCACGCAGACAGCCCCCCAAGGGAGGGCTCGGGGCTATGCGGCCTGAAGCCAGTCCTTGGGGGTGCACTGGGTGGGGGGATTGACAGGCAAATGCTGGAGTCGCCGTTGCCTCAGGCGGTGGATGAGAGTCGGGGCAAACAGCAGACCAACCAGAAGGCGCAGAAGGAGAGGATGGGAAAGGAGATGCCCACGAGGGCTCTGCAGAGCTCCGACAGTCCTGGGAATCTAGAAGGCCACGCGCACGCCCGGGGTTGTGCGGGCACCCGGAAGAGACCTGAGACGGCCCTGAGCCGGTGCCTCTGCTCGGCCTCTAAGAGGGTGGGAGCAACAAGAAGTGCGGAGGCCAGGAGAGTCGTCAGCCACCTGGCCGAGCGTGGATGAGAAACACGAAGCTACGTATACCCAGGGAGCTCAGCAACCTCCAAACGAGAGGAACGCAAAGCGACCCGCACCAAGACACACTATTATCAGACCGCCAAAAGCCAAAGGGCCCTTGCACATTGACGATCAGAGGAGAAATTCTCTGTGTAATACATGTTCACTGGGGAATACGTGCAGGCTGCAGAGCGGGATAAAGAAAGACTAAACGAGGCACGTTCCAGTTCTTAGCCGGGGTTGTGGTTACACAAGTACCGGCTTTAAAGTCATTGGAACTGGATTGAAGGGGAAATATCCAACTTTTCACTTCTCTCTCTCTAAGACTCAGAGAGAGAAAAGGCCATTTTTCTTATCACAAAAGAGCAACAACAACAGAAACCTTTTCTGAGTGTTTTCTTCCCTATGAAAAATAGACTTACTCAGAAAAAGAAGTTTAAAATTAAATTCAGATACAACTTTGCCCCTATCCAACAGCAGAAAGGTTGGAAGGTTCAAAGCCAGCGCTGACGAGGATCAGTAAGATGGAGACCGCTGGCCTCACCGACAAGACAGCGGGAGCCCCGCCTCGGGATGGAAGCGCAAATGTCGAAACATGTTCACTGCGACCTTTTTTAAATATTGACGATCAGAGGAGAAATTCCCTGTGTAATACATGTTCACTGGGGGATATGTGCAGGCTGCAGAGCGGGATAAAGAAAAACTAAACGAACTAAAACACCTCTGATTCCAACACAGAGCAAACCAGCGTCCACGTTCTAGCTGAACTCCTAGAAGGGATTCTTCTACATTTTTTTCCCTTTAGATAAGTGAAATCATACTGTATATTTCTTTTTTGTGCGTGTGGTTTTTTTTTTGCGGTACGCGGGCCTCTCGCCACTGTGGCCTCTCCTGTCGCGGAGCACAGGCTCTGGACGCGCAGGCTCAGTGGCCATGGCTCACGGGCCCAGCCGCTCCGCGGCACGTGGGATCTTCCCGGACCGGGGCACGAACCCGCGTCCCCTGCATCGGCAGGCGGACTCTCAACCACTGCGCCACCGGGGAAGCCCCTGTATATTTCATTTTTAACCTGCATTTTCCTTTTAGCATTACACGATACACATTTGCTCATGTCAGTACTGTAAATCCTGCGACAGCATCGTGTGGAACGGTATAAAACTAAAAATGACCTACAGGGTCAGTAGTAGAAAATGTTAAGTAACTTATAGCAAATGCCTGAAAGGAAGTGTCTGATGATTAAAAATGTGACTTCAAGAACATGGGAAAACGCTTAAAATGAGATCCAAGGGAGAGAATATAATAGTGTACACATGTCGTAATTCTACTCACCTTACACAAAGAAACAAAAGATGATGAGAGGAAACGGAGTAGAGGGACACAGACCGAAATATTAACACCGACCATCTCCGGGCCACCACATTACGTGATGCTTTTAGTTTACCTCTGCGCGTCTTTACGTTATCCCAATTTCCTACAATTAATGTTTTTATTCTATAATCCGTCAGAAGAGTTTTCAAGGGAAGGAAAACCTTAAGCACTGGAAAAAGAAGAAGAAAAGTGAGGGGCCAGTCCCCAAATGAGGGTCAAGCACAGAAGGAGGCAGGCACTAAGCCGAGGTGCACCGTGAAGGCCCTGTCCCTGCCCACCAGACGGGTGGCCACAGCCACAGAAAAGTGGTGACCACGTACCTAGATTCATCACAGAATTGTTGCTGCCCCAACAGATCTGCTTGCCCTGCTGCTGCTTCGCCATCCGCACGGCTTTCACCGAGGTGTCAGTGACCTCCACGACCGCTTTCAACAGCTGGGAGGGAGGGAGGGAGGGCCAGGTTGACGCCAAACATGTGCGTCCACCCACCAGCCCAGGGTGAGGGCAGGTCTCCCAGCTGGAGAGTCACCCATCAGAGCTCCCCAGGCTAACTCCCTCCCCCCCGGCCCAGCGGGGACGCCACACTCTCACGGACCCCATCCCACACTGAGGCCACGCAAAGCCAGGGTCACGGTGGGAAAAACACTGTCCCAAAGTAAAAGGGCATTTCTGACGGGAGAGGACTGTGCCCTAACTCAGCCTGTTGGTAGAACTGCAAAGGACAAGCTGGTCAGAGGTTTGGAAGTCTAGGAGCTTTTTTGTTAAAAAAAAACCAAGGCCAGCATCATGGAAGCCCTGAGCACGTGTCAGAGTTCCACGCAGCAGCGCGAGGCCACTTTTCCTCATCTGTCTGAACCGGGTCAAGGGCACAGACAGGCAAACATCTGTCTATCTGTCTGGCATAGTTCTTGGCCACACAAGAACGAACAGGCTGTGATACATTTGGGTGTTTCGTGAAGACAGAGTGAGGCCAATACAGGGACAGAAGCTGGAGGCGGGACGAGGGTCTCCCACATTCAGCTAGGACCCAGTGCAGGCCGTGCAACCCGGGGTCTTGGCTCAGTTGGCACTCCCCTCCATGGCACCGTGAGAAGTGCCTGCCCCAACCCGCCACCCACTCGCAGGGAGTCCAAGCCTGTCCAAGCCCTCAGGTCCCTCACTGGGGGCTAGGGTGGCGCCTGGGAGGGAGAGGGAGGGGTGAGGGTGATGCTTACTTGGCTGCATGAGGTCAGAGTCTGGTACACGGCCTGGATGATGGGGCCGCACGGGCGGAGGTTGGGGCCTGGGCGCTGGCAGCAGTCTCCCAGCTCATCGTCGTAGACTTGCAGGAAAGCCACGATGAGCTGCCGGAAGTCAGAGATGACCAGGCGCAGCTTCTGGTCTAGGGTGCTGGCGTCGGCCCCACCCACAGCGGCTCCTTGCTTGTGCTGTGCAAAGCACTGCAAAGCCAGAGGCGGAGGGTCCCTTGAGGCTGCCCTGCCTGTCACGGGGCACCAGGTCCCTAACCCACTTTGTGAGGCGGGGTCTGCCGCCCACTCCATGCTTCCCCAAACTGGGAGACAGACAGAAGACCAGAGGCCTGCATGGGCCTCAACATCCTCCTCGCGACCTCAGTAACGAGGCTGGGTCCAGGGCTGCGGGGAGGGCCACACGCCGAAAGCCCACCCGAGGACGGTCCTGTCCACTCCTCAAAGAGCCTCCCCACTCCTGCCTTCACGGAGCCTGAGTACCCATCACATTCTAGAAACTGGTGGGCACCCACCACCTCGCTTAGGCCTCCCGACACACTCATCATAAAGACGGGGTGTCTGAGGCTGGGGTGGGCGACGTGCCTCGCCTTGGGACACGTAGTGGGGCCCCTGCGCCCCTACGGCCGGCGCCTCACCTCCACCCTGAGCGACTGCAGCTTCGAGGCACTCTCCTGCAGCTGCCGGGCCAGCTCTGCCACCTTGTCGTCCTCTGACTCGATGGAGGGGCTGGCCCTGCAGGGAGAGAAGGGGGGACACTTCTGCCCTGTGCCATCACGGGCACTGGGGCACCTGTGGGCCACGCACAGAAGGCTCTGTCCCAGGTAACAGACCGAGCGGGGCGTGTACCTCTGCCAGGCGTTGCTCTGCTTGTCGAGAAGTGGCTGCACACCCAGGGGCCACGCATCACACTCGGGGCTCAGGAGCGTCTGCAGGTGGGGGCTCAAGAAGAACTCCCCCAGCAGCGCCTCATTCTTCTCCCTGGTGTCCTCGAAGTGCTCTTTCACACTGCAAAGGCAGCCCCAGGGCCACGCCATCATCGGCCAGAGACCCAAGAGGCCAGATGAGACCAGGCAGAGAAGCCAGGAGAAGGCATCTCCTCCAGTCTCCGAGAGCCCACGCACGTGCGGAGACACCGCGGGTGCCCACCCTCCGCCAGGGTCAGCCCACGTTCTCCGAGGCCCACACCACACCTTCATGCCGACAGCCTGGCACCTCGGGTGGCACCCCGGGTGGCACCCCGGGGTGGGGGTGGGGCTTCCTGCCTAGGCTTGCGGCCCACAGCTCCTGGGCCAGGGAGCAGCCGCCTCTACGGGAGCGGGGAGCGGAGCCCCAGCCGGAGCTGTGCCCGGGGCTGGGCCCCTAGCCCCTCCAGCTCCAGACGGAGGACCCAGGGCGCCCACCGGCCGTTCCAGGGAGGGCCCGTCCCGAGCCTTTACCTGCAGCAGCTGGAGCCTCCAACAGTCAGGCTCCGGACCACGTCCAGCAGCTGGTCCATGAAGCGCAGCTGCTTCTGGGCACAGGCCCGGCCCTGGGCAGGAAAGGCCACATGCACTCACTGGCCAGGCATGCCACGTGCCCCCAGCCCGCAACTGGCCCCTACCCAGCAGCGTCGTGGACTGGCCTGGGGCCCCTGGCACAGCAAGACAGGCCATGGCTGTGGCCTGCGCCGAACCCACTCCTTGCGGGGAACAGGAGCTCGTCCCCAAGGGGCGGCAAGCAGCCAGGCCTTACAGCCAGGCTTCCCAAGTGGCAGCTGACTCAGCCCCCTACCCCAAAGGCGGCTGGGACTCCCGGCAGGGAGCTGTCCGGCCAGGAGCTCAACTCCTTCCTCCTTCCAGAAAGGGGAGGAGGCTCACGGCTGATCCCCATGGTGTAAATACAACCTGAGGGGCCCAGCCTGCTCCCTAGAGCCCTGCATAAGCAAGGATGCTGGGAAGTAAGTTGGGCCTGGCTCTCCGCTCGAGCTCCTCGCTGGCCTGCCCTGACACACCGCTATTCTGGGGAACGCACCAGAATGATGCGCTCAGCCAGCATCACCTCTGACT
>NW_020174276.1:170423-179512 GCF_003031525.2 Neophocaena asiaeorientalis asiaeorientalis
TAGGGGGGGGGGAGGGGGAGGGTGGGAGGGAGACGCAAGAGGGAGGAGATGTGGGGATATATGTATACGTATACCTGATTCACTTTGTTATACAGCAGAAACGGACACACCATCGTAAAGCAATTGTACTCCAATAAAGATGTGTAAAGTAAATAAATAAATAAAGTGGGCTGAGAGGGAGAGGGCTGAGAGGCTCCTGGTGGCATCTCAGGCCGGGCAGCCCTGTGTGGGGAGCAGATCTGGGGACAGGGCCACATTCTGCTATCATGTTTGCAGCTCAGTTCCCCGTTCACGAGTCTCACGGCTGCGGCTGCCTGGCTCTCGGCTGTGTAGCCACGTTGACAGGACCAGTGCCTCCGGAAGCTTCTGGCATCTCCACCTCCTTGCCCTCGGCCTGCCACTGGCTGCTCATCACTACCTCTTGCTGACTCATTCTCCCAGCCTGGCCAAACAGCACTGAGCCTGAATGATACACCTGAGGGGCAGCCTGGGAATAGGAGGTGGGAGGTGGAACACTGTCTAGACAGAGGAAATCCTGGGCCGAAATATGAGACCAAGTGCCACTCAGGATCTCACAAAGCCTTGACCAGTGGCCAGGGTTGCGTGCCGTCCCCTCCTCAACAGACCCGGCTCCAGGAGACCCCCCCAAGCCCAGGAAAGGGTAAGTGCCCCTCACAGCCTGTACACTGAAAGCTGCAAAACATCTCTAAGAAAAACTAAAGAAAACCTAAACACGTGGAAACACAGCCCATGCTCAAGGATAGGAAGAGTTAATATGGTGGATGGTAATACTTGCCAAAGTTATCACATGTCACAATTTCCTACAAAGCTACAGTAATCAAGGCAGTGTGGTACTGGCGTAAGGACAGACATATAAACCAATGGAATAGAATAGAGACTCCAGAAATAAACCCTCACTTTTACGTTAACTGATTTTCCACAAGGATGCCAAGGTCTTTTCAATGGTGCTGGGAAAACTGGATAGCCACATGCAGAAGAATGAAGTTGGATGCGTACCTTACACCACACATAAAACTAACTCAAAATGGGTCAGAGACCTAAATATAAGAGCTAAAACTATAAAACTCTTAGAAGAAAACACAGGTGTCAATCTTAATGGCTGGATTTGGCAATAGAGTCTTATATATGAAACCAAAAGCACAAGCGACAAAGAAAACTAGATAAACTGGATTTCAGCAAATGCTAAAAACCTTTGTGCTCCAAAGGACACATCGAGAAAGTGAAAAGACAATCCACAGAATGGGAGAAAATATTTGTAAGTCAAATATTTGATGCGACTCATATCCAGGATATATAAAGAATTCTTACAACTCAATAATAAAAAGACAAATAACCCAATTAAAAAGTGGGCAACGGAAGCGAATAGACTTTTCTCCAAAAGATATATAAATGGCTAAAAAGCACATGAGAAGATGTTCAACATCATTAGTCATCAGGGAAACGCTAACCCTTCACACCCACCAGGATGGCTGGTGTCAAAAAGATGGACAAGAACAAGTGCTGGTGAGGATGCGGAGAAACTGGAACCCTCGCACATTGCTGGTGAGGATGTAAACAATTGTAAAATGGCGGCTCCTCAAAAAGTTAAACAATTCCACTCCTAGCTATATACCCAAGAGAACTGAAAACACGTCTTCTGTCAAAAACATATAAAGAACAGTCACAGCGTTGCTTCTAATGGCCAAAATGCGAAAATAATTCTTTCAAATGTTCTTTTTAAATTTTAAGGGTAGGTGGCAGGGTCTCTTTGACTGATATGGGGGTGGATTAGGCCTGTCTCTGCATGGAAGCCCACGGGTGGGCAGCACATGGGGGAAAGTGCAAGGGCTCAGGAGCCAGAAGCCTGGGTTTGAGGCCAGGCTCTGTCACTGGGTAACCTTGAGAGACTTGTCTGTCACCTTCCCCATGAGATGGGGCTAAGACAAGTACCTCCCGCCAGTGTGGGTGTGACACTTACTGGCATGTAAAGTACTTACCACGGTGTCAGTGTGTATGAAGTCATCCACCAAGGACAGGATGTGCTCTCTGCCCCTTCGGTCATCACAAGCCATAGATCCTTCTCGGCCTCCTCAGCCACCCTCCCCTCTCGGCCCTAGGGATGGCTGGGGTCTACCCAAAGGAATCCTATGGGTTCCTGCCCCAGGGGGCTAAGGAGCGGGGACTGTGGGTGCTAGCTCCTGGGCCTGAGGGAAGAAAGCCCTCCCATGCCCACCCCAGCGTCACCGAGGCCCCCGGCCCATGGGGACAGAGGGCCTTCTGTTACCTTCAGGAGCTCGTGGTCATCCAGCCCACACAGCATCAGCTCATGGCCCAGTTTCACCATCTCTGTTGGAACACAAGGACCCAGTTACCACAGACACCCACCCAAACAGGCAAGGACACCACACACCCATGCAGGGTGCCGAGTGCTTCCCTGGTAAGGGTGCTCCTGCTGTAGCGCCAGCAGGCCCAGCGTCCATGAGGCCGGGTTGGGCCTGCAAGACCCAGGTATACAAGGATGCAGGTGGAGGACACGCCAGGTGCCAGGACTGCCTCTTGCTGTGTGACCTATACCCAGTCACTGCCCTTTCCTGGGGGGCCAGTTTCCTCACCTGAAATAAGAGGTCGCACTCAATGCTCTTCCATATAGGGAACTCTTGCTTCTAGCAGAAGCCAGCCAGCTGCCTGAGGAGCCCACAGAGGCCAGGGAACCTTCCAAACATGCTGTGTGTCACCGTTTCAGAGACCTCGCCAAGCCAAAGCAAAAGGAACCATCTCACATTTGTCAATCTCCTGCACACCTTTCATGCCAGCATGTCCCTTCATTTTGCTGGCAACCCTAGGAGACGGCAACCCTTTCGTCTCACAGATTGGGAAACTGAGTCCCTGCACGGTGCAAGGAATGCTCGGCCACGTCTTCCAGGGAGTCCTGGGCATTTTCTGAATAACCATCTGATATACGAAGAAAGGCCAGAACTTGGAGCCAGAAAGCCTGGGGTCAATGCTAGCTCCATACCCCCTCCCCCCAGCCCTGCAGCAATGCCCTTACCCTCACAGCTCCCACCCTCATATGCCTCAGTGGCAGGACACACATCTGCTTTGGAAGGTTTGGTGCTAGAAGCAAGCAGAGCATCCATGTGAAAGCATCAGTCATCCTGGAGACACGGTACAAATGCCAGTTATACCCCTAGCACATGTGCTCAGCCCACATCCCTTCACCCCAAATCGTTGCGTACGCCCTGGCCCCCTCTCACTTAGCCCACATCCGAGTCTCATCGTGGCCAGACTCGTGCCCTGTTAGACCCAAAGGCAGGCTGCAGCCCTCCTCAGAATAAAGGCCAACATCCTTCTGCGGCCCACAAGGCCTGGCCTGATCTGGCCCCGTGGCCCCTCTGACCTCATCCCACCCCTTGTCCTCACTCTACACTCTACATCAGCCTCCCCGGCCTCCTGGCTGTTCCTCCAAGCTGCCAGCCACACACAAGCCTACCTCAGGCCCCTTGCGCTTGCTGTTCTCCTGCCCTGAACGCTAACCTTCCTGATACCTGCCTGGCTCCCTTCCTCCCTTCCTGCGTGGCTCTGTTTTTTTAAACAAAGGCCTTCCCCAGCCACCTTGTGTCAACAGCTCCACCCTCCTCCCAACCCACCGGAGCACCACCTTGCCTTCACCTGGCTTGTTTATGGCGCTTCTCGCCATCTGATGCACTGAGAATTTGGCCGCCTTCTGTGCACCAGCTGTCCCTCCCAGCTAGCAAGTGAGCTCCGTGAGAGCGGCACGATTCACTGCTGCACCGCCAGCACCTAAAACAGTGCCGGGTGCACAGTGGGTGCTCCATAAACACCCGTCACGTGAATCTGTGGCTTCTAATCCCCCTACCTGTCCCGGTTTCTCCCAATTATACTCTTTCACAAGCACTCGTGTCTACCACCTGCTCTGCCACTCAGCGCACTCCCATGGGGTGGGCAAGGCTGAGCACCCACACTTTACAGAAGAGGAAACTGAGGCTGGGAACGGAAAGGGCCAGGGTTGGCACCTGTGCGTGCATGTGTGTTAGAGGATTCAGGTGTGGCCTGATGACCAGGCTCGCCTGGCCTCGACACGGTCCCATCAGGAGGAAAGTGCTGGACATGACAGTGCTGGGGAGAAGGGCAGGCTCCAAGACACAACCCCTGTTCTTCTGGCCCACTGCAGCCTCGGGGACAACTGTCCCCAGATAACTAACTTGGCAGTGCCAGCAGCGGCACGGGTCAGGAATCTGGGGTCCAGCTAACCCACCCTGGAGCTGGTGGGGGGAGGGAACACAGGCCCCTGGAAGGATGGACCTTTGGAAACACTGTTGTGTGGGCAAAGAGCCAGCCACCATCTTGAGGACTGCAATGCACTCCCCTTTACCTAATGTTCATTGCTGGGTTAAGGACAGTTTCTGCCAAAAAACGATCAAAAAGAAGCGGTTCCAAGATAAGGCCCCACAGACCCACAGAGAGCTGCCCAGCGTGCTCCCAGGAATGCCTCGTGTCGCGTGCAGACACACACACCAGTGCAACGTGGACGGACCGCTGGTGGCGTCGGCAAGAATGGCTGTCTCTGCCCCCAGCACCTCCGTGGATGGGCTGGCAGGGTCTCCTTCACGTGTGCAAGGGAGGGTGGGTCCTAGCAGGCTCTGGTAATATCCACGGAGTGCGCACCATGCAGGAGAAACCACCAGTCCAATGGGAAATTCGCGACCTGCTAAGGAGGCCGTGCACCAGGTGGGAATGGCCCCGAATCCGCCATTCAACACGAGACTCCCACAGCGGAGACCCACCTTGGATCTTCACCTCGGCTGAGGCCCGCTTAGGTGAGCTGAACCTGTCTTGCCAGGAGGGACAGACCCTGCAGGGAAAGAGCAAAGCCAGTCAGGCCTGAGTGGGCTGCAGGGGCCCCTCATACCCCTCCTTACACATGCTCTCAAAAGCGAATCTTTGTGCCTAGGTGCTAAATACCACTGGAACACTCACTTTAAAATGGATAATCTTATGTGATCTCAACTCCGTAAATTATCAGAGAAACAGAAAACCAAAATATTTCTGAACGCTTACCTCAGAAATGTGAATGTGAATACCGAAATTAAAATTCTCACAATAAGGCTTCCCTGGTGGCGCAGTGGTTGAGAGTCCGCCTGCCGATGCAGGGGACACGGGTTCAATAAAAGACATGAAATGACTGCCCAAGAGAAAACACTGAGTTCCTCAGAGCACTGAGCTCTTTATCAGGAGGAAACCGGGGGCTGGCTTTTCTTGAAATCATGGCGCAGGTCTATTTGGAGGATGTCCGAAACGGCCTTCCCTGCTCTGGCGTCCTTGCAGGCCTGGCTTGGGCCCCCTCTCGCACCTCTACGTGTGTGTCTGCCCTTCTCCGCCTGCAGCGCTTTCTTCCCGCCCAAGCCAAGCACACCGAGTTGGCTCCAACTCATCCCATGAAGCCCACGGCTGACATCACCGCCCCAGGGAAGCCAGGGGCGGGCTGGACATGCCTGCAGCCAGCTTGGCATCCTTCCGTCACTGCGGGGCCTGGGAGCTGTCTTTCCACTGCGCTCTGACCACCCAGACTTCAGGCTCACCGAGGCCAGGAGCTGACTTTCTGTTATGTGTTTCTAGGCCCTAACGTGGCAGCCAGCACTGAAATGGTGGCCAGTGGGCATTAACGAATGGATGACCACAGCCCCATGTCACAGAATAATCTGCCATTAGTAAATGCCCATGCTTAGCTCTCTCAACAGAGGGGATGTTTCTAAACTAACATAAGTTAACAGGAGATGATGCTACCCCAGGTCACAGCTTTGAGCCATTCGAGGGCTCCTAGCGTGGGCTCTGGGGTCACAGTCCCAGCCTCCCAGGTGGGGAAACAGCAATCCCAGCTGTCCCCCTTGGCTTGGTGGAGCCCCAGCCTTGATGATACCACACAGATAAACGGGACGGTGGCCACCTGTAAGCATCTTGCCTTGAGATGCCAAGCTGACGAGCAAGACCATTTCCAGACACAGAGCACATCCAAAGGCAGTAAGGGGTGCAATACACTGGCAGGCGTCACAAGTGACACACAGCACAGGCCTCCCACTGGGTCTCTTCCATGAGAGGGGTGCAGTCTGAGCGCCGCGTCCCCAGCCCCAAGCTCCACGCCTGGCACAACACCGAGGCCATGGGAACTTCGCTCCAGCTGCTTGCCAGGGAGCCCCAGGATGACTGGGGACAGGACCCCGCCCTGCTATGGCAGTACGGGGGACCAAGCCTCAGCCCCAGGGACCTGCTGACTCACTCGTCATGGTGGGAGAGGGCAGGGTCGGTGTTCGGTGGAAAAGGCTCACTGTTCGTTCCCTGTCTTCCCTGTTCCTTCCCATGCCTCCAAAGGCCTGCATCCCAGGTCACGCCTGCCCCAACTACGCTGGGGCCCTGGAAGCTGGGGCCCTGGAAGCGAGTGGAGCCACCCTGACCCGACCTGAGGCACCAGCCGCCCCGCCCCCCTCCCTTGCAGGACTGCAGGGAAGAGGGGGCGGGGCAGCCACCCGTTCTGCCAAAGAGGGCTGGGCGAGTAAGCGCGGGAGGAGGAGCCCCCGCTGTGTGAAAAGCTAGGAGGCTGGCCCTGGGCCTGGTTGCTAGGCAACCTTCCCACTCACAGAGCACCAGAGAGCAGAGAGCGCTCAGTGATCCATCAGGCTGGACCTCAGCAAACCACTTCAACACGCTAAAGAATAAATCCCCGAAAGCCTGAGTGACCTCACTCAGAAAGGGCTTTCATTAGAGTTGATTTTCCTGAAGCAGCAGGGAGCAGGGCAGAAACTAACGGTGCTCAAGGCCTTGAACGCAAGTACAGCTCTTCGGGAGCCTTAACCTCAGCAATCTAGGGGCCCCACGGCTCTGCCCCGCCCGTGCTGAGGGCCAGCTTGGCATAGAGGACCCCAAGAGCCACCACGCCCAGCCCCCCAGCCAATGCCGCGTGCAGTTTCCAGGTTCCGCCCAGACAGGGGTGAATAGGTGGCCCTAAAGGAGGCTGAAGTGGTGAAGCCACGTGCAAAGAAGCCAGCAGGAAACTGGGAGAAACCGGACTGTGCAATCCTCTGGCCACCGAAAGGCCTACGGCACTTCTGCCGGCTTGGGAATCATAAAAAGCAACCGGACATTCCCTGGTTGCTTCTTAAAAGGATTCTGTTTCTTGTATTTAAAAAAGCACTGAAAGCACCTGAGGACTGCAGCCAGAGGCTCTCACCCATGCCCCCTACGGCCAGCAGAGGGACCCAGTCCCCAGCTTCCACCTGGGCCAGGCAACTCTGGGCTGCCTCCCACAGCCTCTCTAAGACCTGACTCTGGCCTCCCTCCTCCTGGGAGCGTGTTCAAGACCCCCGAACTAGCCCAGGCCATCCCCACTACTATCTCTCCTCCCAGGTCCCTGGACCAGGCGCTGGTACCTCCAGGGCCAACAGTGCCTGTCATGAGAGCCATTGCCATTCCAAGCCAGGCTCCTGCCATCTTTTCCCAGCCTCCTTTGCAGCAGCCTCCGTTACTGGTCTCCCTGCCTCCAGCCTCTCCCCTCCAAATCCATCCACCACAGGACTCCCAAGTCACCCTGCCAAAAATGCCAATTTCAGTATGTCACTCCCCTGGTCCCGTGCCTGTCCTGCCCAGAGCGTAAAGTTCAAAGGCCTTCACGTGGCTTGGAAGGCTCCACATGAGCTGCCCTGGGCTGCCATTCAGGCCACTGCCGCCCGGCTCTCCCTCCCACACCTTGACTCCCCGCTCTTGTGGAAACGAGTGCCCACCATGTCTCGTTCCCTCCCAGATCAAATGCCACCTCTTCCCTGCCAAGGTCCACAGCACTCAAGACTGCAGAGGTGCGCCCAACACTGGGATCAGTGCCTGAGCCTCTGTGGCCACTAAAGTCCCAGCTCCTTGAGGACACCCATCCGTGTCTGAGGCACCTGGAATGGAACCCCGGTGAGCATGTGTCTGTGCACCTACTCGTCACCCCACAGCCTGGAGCATGTCTTACATATGTTCAACGCTGCACTGCGACCTGAGGCTGATGGCGGGGGTGGGGGTCCCACCTGGTGCCTGCCCTCCAGCAGCTCCCAGTGCTCTGGAGAGCCAGACAGGGCAGCAGGCCAAGACCCAGCCAACAGGCTGAGGGCTCTGGCAGGGGTGCGCTCAAAAGGCTGTGGGTGTCCCGAGGAAGGAGGAATACGTTTTGCCCTGGGAACTGGAGACTTCTTAAAAGGAGACAGGACGTGTGAGCTGGGTCTTTGAAGGCTGTATAGGAGTATGTGTGACATGCAGAGGCCTGGGCAGGCTTTGCTTCCCTTGCACGGTGCCAGGCACACACACCCAGCTGCACCTTGACCCAAAGGACTTGGAAATGGGGTCTTGGCCCTGCCTGCCACTCCTCGGTGGCAAGACCTGAGACAGTTCCCCACTCCAGCCTGACCCTCAGCTTCCCAGTCTGAAAATGAAAGGACTGAAGTACATCATTTCCCAGGTCCCTGCCAGCTCTGAAACTAGTAGTTACAGCAAGAAAAAAACGCTCAGAAGCCAAGCTCAGCTTCTGTGAGGCGGCAAACAGAGGAGCTGAAGCACTTCGCGGGGCACTTTCTTCCCAGATCTGAGCACGGCTTCACTTCTTATCTAAGCAGCTGCTCTCACAGTGACGGGGGATGGAGGACAGCTCCTCAGATAAAGAACAAACCCCATCTTCCCCCCAGCGGGTTGAGTGGTGCCCGTGTACCCCAGGGGTGGGGGAGGAAGAAACCAGGCTGTTACCGTGCATACATCCACTCCAGGATTTCCAAGCGGTACTTCGAGGGGCTACACAGCAGTTCCTGAATGGTCTTTGGTTCTGTGATATAAAGACCCTGGAGGAAGGGGCAGCTGAGGTCCTAAGCAAGGAAAGGGAAAGCCAGGAAGCTTTAGAAAGCCAACATCAGCGAAGGGCTGAAACGCACATCTGCAGTCAGGCTCTCAGCGCACCTCCGTTCACGCACGTTCCCGGCCGCCCAGCACCCACCAGGCGGGTCACACACACCCCACCACCCCTGCCGGGCGCGCCCGGCACACTGGCAGCG
>NW_020174276.1:179724-183927 GCF_003031525.2 Neophocaena asiaeorientalis asiaeorientalis
GCCCCGGGCTGACTGGCCGGCCCAGCTGCCAATCAAGCGCCAGCCGGTGCTCCTCCCGCCCGCCCGCCTTCACCGGGGCCGGGAGCGGCCCAGAGACGCGGCCCACCCCTCCCCCACTGCGCCTTTCCCCTGGGCCGCGGCTCCGCCCAGGAGGCTGACCTCAAGGAAGGGGACGGAGCTGGGGCTGGCGCTCAGTAGGCCGCCCTCCCGCCACCCTCCCGCCCGCGGCCGGGGCGGAGGACTCGGCCGGGAGAGCGCCTTCCAGGAGAGGGCGCTCCTACCCTAGTCGGTTTCTCCGCGGGAGGACGAAGCGGGGCCTGGGTGACCGGACAGAACTGGGACTTTGAGCGCCCCATCTCCCAGCGCGGGGCTCTGTCTCCGTTTTCCCACACTCACAACTGTAGTCAGAGGGAGGTTTCATGGGTTCGAATCCGGCCCCAGCTGTGTGACTTTGGGCGGGTTACCTAACCTCTCTGTGCCTCCTTACCCTCACCTAATGTGGATAATGAAACCACTTACCTCCTTGGGTTGCTATGAGGATGGAATGAGGTAATAATTCCTATAAAATACCTAGAACAATACCTGGCATGCAAAAAACACTATGTGCATGTTCACTATTATTATGCTGGGCCCTGCTCCTTCCACCTACCCTTCCTCCAGTCTGTCTTCGACCTTCTGGAAGGTTCTGTGCCTCCTTCCTGCCCTGTCCACTTACAAATGTCTCTGCACCTCTCATGCCCCTCAAACTCAATGAGTCCGAAATGACATTTGTCAGCCTGTCCTCCCCACACACCTCCAAAACCCCCAGCTCAGTGAATGCCCCCATCCCCCGGACCTGCCGATCAGATGAGGTAGGAAGGAGCTGGAGGGTGGCTGGTGCCCAAGGAGTGGGGAAGCAGCAGCAGGCAGCTGCTGCCAGCCCTCCTTGATCCTCTCCAGAGTCTGTCCCTGCTCTGTGCCCCACCCTGCCATCTCCTGGAGGGTGGGATCAGGGGCAGGTCTAGAGGCGAGGAGACCTAGGGACCTGGCAGGAGGCAACTGCAGTCCTCTGAGTGACAGGAGAGGACTTAGCCCTGTTCTGGGAGAAGGGGATGGGCAGGCGTCTGGGCTAACAGGAAGGGACCCCAGCCCGGCCTTGCGGGGCAGGGCCTGATTCCCTACTGAATGGTTTGGAATTGCAAGCTATTCTGAGGACACAGAGCCTCTGAACTTGAGCTGCAGGGGTGCCCCAGCCCAGGGACCCAGAGACTTGAGCTGCAGGGATGCCCCAGCCCAGGGGCCCAGGGACCCAGAGACTCACAAAGCAAGTCTGCTCCGACGTGGCTGCTGACTTGGGCCCTTCTGGCAGCTGAAGGCTGGAGGGGTCTTTGGGTTGTTTTTTTAAATCTTTTTTTTTTTCCCTTTTCTGTTTTTCTTTCTTTTTAAAAAATTTCATTTCCATCACAGCCCCAGCTCAGACGTTCAAATTCTTGTGGGTTTTCCTGTGGATCTTTCCTAGGACTAGGGAATTTGGCGGGAGAAACCATGGCAGTGTGGTGGCCTTCCCCACCCTCCCCATATCCTCTGCTCCTGAGGATCGGGAAAAAACCAGCCCCTGTGTATTCTGGAAGAAAATTCCCCTTCTCCACCCAGCTCCACGGAGCCAGTAGTCTAAACAGCCCTTCCCCGACTCAGCAGCTCTGTCTATGGCACAGGGTGGGACGTGGAGGGATTGTCAGGGCCTTGATGGGAGAAGACCGTCTTAAAGGGTCATGGGCTTCGTCCCGTGCATGGAGAACCCGCTGGCCAGCCCTAAGCTCATGGAGATGGCAGCTGAAGGCGCAGCAGCAGGCCGCAGCCTCCCCAGCCCCGAATCGTGGTGCCTCCCAGGCGTCCTCCACCGGAAAGACTGGAGGCTGGGATGGGAACAGAGACTACTGGGCCTCTCTAGGAGGGGGGAGAAAGGGCTGCCGAGTGGTAGAAGCTTCTGGAAATGTGGACTCAAACTCAATACAAAGAAGTGCTTCTCTCAGAGGGCGCTGTCTAAACACTAGCTGGCTGCCTGGAAAGAGAGGAGGAGCTCTCTGTCTCAGGATGTATGCAAGCTCAAGGAGGCAGGGAGGGATGTGGGGTGGCTTGCTACGGCGAGCAGGGAGTGGACAGCTCTGTAGGGCGCATCCCTGCCCAGAGCCCCTGGCTTCTGTGAGGGAGGCCTGGGCCGGTCAGGGGCTGAAAATGGGGCTGAAGGACAGGTCCACCTGGGAGGGGATGCAGCTGGGGGGCAGATGTCAGCAGAGGCTGTGGGGCCCTGAGTAGACCCGAGCACTGAGCCAACCTCCTGATCATGGGGGAAACTTGGCCATGTGTCAGTGCTTGGAAAACAGGTTGGAAAATGAGACCAGTTGACAGGTACTGGCCTCACTGTGTCAGGGATGGGCTGGCAGCAAGCAGTGGTGGCTGAGGCAGCCAGCCACGTGACGCACCTCGCCTTGTGCCTCGGGCACCGGAATGTATAGCCAACCAGGTGGCTTCACCCCATGGCTTCCCTGCCCTGGAGCAGTGGGCTGTTGGCCAGAGGTGCGCAGGTCATCGGACAAGAGGAAGGGTCCCTAGAGCATCTCAGCCCCGACGTTCCAGCTGCCTTTAGCAGCAGATCCCAGGGTGCTGGGGGAATCTGACCCCCCAACAGCCAGTCAAAGAAAGCTGAAGTTCAAGTGTTACCTCTCCAGCAAGGAAGAGAAGGCGGATTGGCTTCTGCTGCATCTGACAGGGATTGAAGGCCTTGTTCCCAAAAAGGGGAGCTTTTGAGGGACGGGGGGGGTCCCTCCAGCCCCCACTTTCCCCACCCCTGAGATTCCCCAGTAAGAAAAGGAGATTAAAGGACTCCTCACCACATCCTCTGGTGAGCACCAAATGCAGGCTCCTGGAGAAAAGGCAGGTGGAGAGCGTATGTGTGAGAGAGAGAGGGACAGAGGGAGAGAGGTTTTCAGGGGAAGAATTCTCTTAGTTATGGGATGAGAAGCTCTATGGGAGAAGTAAGTGGCAGGGCCTGGCACTGGATCTGGGGGAGAAATGATACAGGGTAATGAGGCCAGGCTGAGGATGGTCTGAGTTCAAGGTTCTCCAGGAGAGGCAAAGTGAGAGGGCTGTCTCTCCCCTCACTCTCCCCCGCTCCCCCTTCCCGAACCTCTCTCATCTGCTCAAGACTGAGCCGCCAGGCTGGGCTGTTGGTCACCCATCCACCCAGGTGCCTGGGGCTTGCAGCCAGCCCACGCCATCTGTGCCAGCCGGAAGCCCACTCAAAAACAAACCATCTTCACGCAGATGGGAGGAGGGGTAGAGAACAGGAAAGTGGGGGGCGCTTGCAAATGAGATTGGGAAGAGCCTCAAGGCCGCAGGGACCCCAAACTTTGACCTGAGCAATGAGACCCAAAGGGTTCCAGGAACAAGAATGACACCAACTTTCCTTCGGGTGGCTGTCATTCAGCATCCCAGAGGCCCTGGGGACTGGCCTGGCCAAGCACAAGCTACTGGGGTGGCAGAAGTCTGGAGGGCCCCAGAGCTGCCACTATGGGCCGGACAGACGTGGGCCTGCCACGAGGGTAGTCTTGGGGGGAGCCTAGTGGTCTCTGGTCCTAGCACTGGGTGGATAAGAATGTCAACCTAGGAGCTGCCTGGTGACTGCCAGTTCTGGAACGCTCTCATTCTAGGCCTGTGTCCACATTGAGAGACTATCGGCACAAAAGGATGGAGAAGCTGCCCTGGGACCTTGGCCTCCTCTTCCTGTCGCGTCTGATCCCTATGCTGGGGCAGGAACCACAGCAGCCCAAGGTAGGGGCAGCTGAAGAGCCAGCCCTTGAGAGGGGCAGGTGGCTCCCTGCCCATGGGACACCTAGGCAAGGCTGCCCTCACAGCAGGTCAAACCCTGGACCTCCTGCTTTAGGGCCCCACTCCCATGTCCTGCTGCTCAGGGGCCCTTGGGAGCTCAGAGGACCCCACCCGCTCCCAGGCCACAAGCTCCTGCGAGAGCACGTTTCGTATGCCCAGGACCCGGATCGGATCCCAGCCCACTCCGAGGGCCTGCGAGGGTCTGCGGGTCCGCTTGGAGGCCCGAGGCGCTTGTGCGGGTGCGGACGCAGCCAGGCTGCGTGGGCGGGTCTGTCCCCACCAGGGCGCTCCCGGCCCGGGTGGAGCCTGGGGTGAGCCACCGGGGCGGGGTGGGGG
>NW_020174276.1:185337-202366 GCF_003031525.2 Neophocaena asiaeorientalis asiaeorientalis
GAACGTGCCCACTCGGGAGGGCCGGCGGCGGGCGGTGGACCTCGCCTTCCCTCTCCCTCGCCCCCAGTCCTCACTCGAGCCCCAGTGTCTGCCCAGACTCTGTCCCATGTCTGAGGCCCCTCCATGCCCACCTGGAGGGGCAGAGGCAACTTCTACAGGGAGTCAAGCAGGGCCCACGTTATTGGCAAGAACCATCTGGAATTTCAGACGGGAAGGAGGATGGAAAAGTGGCCTTCACGTGCCCCTATCCCAGCCATGGCCCTGCTCCCTCGACCCAGCCACATCGGCCACCTGGGACCTTTTTGCCCCCAAACCACTCTTGCTGCTTTCCACCTCCTCCGGCCCACCTTCCACTGGCACCCTCCCCAGGGATGCCCACAGCCCAGCAGCTGAAGGTGTCGGCTTCTCTCCGCTGACCGCCAGGACTTCTAACTACCCACCACTGCATCCCCAGCCATCACTGGGGTTCTGTGTTCCCTTTTCCTCCTTCTTTCTCTGTCCCTGCCTCAGTGTCTCCCCCCGCCCCCCACCTCCATGGCTTGCTCCCTCAGGAGCGCTAGGTCTCAAGCAAGGAAGCATGACACGTGAGTCCGGATCGCCTGATGTATTTAGTTTTCACAAAAGCATCTGCAAGAAAAGTTGTTTAATTGGGACCAGATCCTCTGAGGTTTTAATGACATTAAAACAAGATGGGTTTTCTCTAAGGAAGCAACTGCTGGCAACAGGAAGAGGGCATGGAAAGTTTGGCTTTCTTCTTCTCCAAGTTTGAAGAGGGAAAAAGCCACTGTACCTTTATTTATATACAATAGATGCCCAAACACATGCTGGAGGGACCCTCCCACATACCCCCCCCATGGGTAGACCTGGCATCCATGTGCACATCCGTACACACACACGCACACATACACAGGCTTTGATGTTACTGGGACACATTGTGGAAGGCACAAGAGCAGGCCTGTTCCCTTGCTCTGGGGGTCACCCCAAGGGTGTGTCTTTGGCTGCAGAGCCACTGTTCTGCCCTGGGCCCTGGCAGAAGGCCTGGTACATAGGAGGGGCTCAGTGAACTTGTCAAATGACAGACAGCAGGAGGGCAGGCCTGGCAGTGCAGACCTTGGCCCTGAGCTCCAGATTCATACACGGAACTGCCTTATAGATGTTACCGCTTGGCTGTCTAATCACCAGCCTCCCACCTGGGAGGTCAGGGGCTGGCCTCCCCAGCTTCTGCCCCAGGCTCACTCCACCCACAGTGTTCTGGCTCCACCCACTTCTCCCACCAGCCCGCCCCACCCTGGGCCAGACACGGTGACCTCTCCCGTGGAGGGTGCAGCTGCCTCCACACTGGTTCTCTCCTTCTGCCCTTGTGCCCCCAACAAGTCTGTGCTCCACCCTGTAGCCCGAGGGACCCTCTTACAATATAAGTCAGATCACAACCTATGGACTGGGAGAAAATATTTGCAAATGATGCGCCCGACAAGGGCTTAATATCCAAAATATACAAGCAGTTCATATAATTCAATAACCAAAAAAACCAACAACCCAATCGAAAAATGGGCAGAAGACCTAAATGGGCAGAAGACCTAAATAGACAGTTCTCCAAAGAAGACATACAGATTGCCAATAGGCACATGAAAAGATGCTCAACATCACTAATTACTAGAGAATAGTAAATCAAAACTGCCATGAGGTACCACCTCACACCAGTCAGAATGGCCATCATCAAAAAGTCTACAAACAGTAAATGCTGGAGAGGGTGTGAAGAAAAGGGGACCCTCCTACACTGTTGGTGGATATGTAAATTGATGCAGCCACTATGGAGAACAGTATGGAGGTTCCTTAAAAAACTAAAAACAGAATTACCATGTGATCCAGCAATCCCACTCCTGGCCATATACTGGAAAAGACAAAAACTCTAATTAGAAAATATACATGCATCCCCCATGTTCATAGCAGCACTATTCACAATAACCAAGACATGCAAACAACCTAAATGCCCATCGACAGAGGAATGGATAAAGAAGATGTGGTACACATATACAATGGAATATTACTCAGCCATTAAAAAGAATGAAATTCTTTGCAGCAACATGGATTTGCAGCAACATGGATGGACCTAGAGATTATCATACTAAGTCAAGTAAGTCAGAAAGAGAAAGACAAATACCATAGGATATCACTTATATGTGGTATCTAAAATACGACACAAATGAACATATCTACGAAACAGAAACAGACTCACAGATACAGAGAACAGACTTGTGGTTGCCACTGGGGTGGGAGGGGAGGGAGGGAAGGATCGCGAGTTTGGGATTAGTAGCTGCAAACTATTATATATAGGATGGATAAACGACGCAATCCTACTTTATAGCACAGGAAACTATATTCAATATCCTGTGATAAACCGTAATGGAAAAGAATATGAAGAAAGAAAGAATATATATATATATATGTATCTGAGTCACTTTGCGGGACAGCAGAAATTTACACAACATCGTAAATCAACTAGACTTCAATACGAATTTTTTTAAAGAGTCAGATCATGTGTGACTCCTCTGCTCAGAAGTCCACAATGGCTCCCTGCTTCCCTCAAGGTCAAAGGCAAAGTCCACCCGCCACCCTATCAAGCTGGCCCTCCTGCCCTTCCCCACCCTCACCCCTCACTTAGCCCGCTCCACCTCACTGGTCTCTTTGCTGGTTCTCAAACTGGGCCAAAGCCTTGCCTGCCTCAAGGCCTTCGCACTGCTGTCCCTCCTTTTTGGAGGGCTCTTTACTGGAGCCCTTTTTGCGTGGCTATCTCCTTTTCACTCACATCTCCACCCAAATGTCACTTTCTCACGGTCCTCATCTGATCCCCTGTCGAAAGTGTTTCTTCCTGCAGTCACCCTGACCAGCCGTTTCCTTCTGATGGGGTCCTCGTGCACCCCACTAGACGGCCAGCTCTGTGAGCACAGGGGAGCTGGCCATGTAGTTCACCATCGTACTGCACGCTGTGCTGGGGAACGGTGCCTGGCCCACCACAGGGGCTCAGGAATGTTCTGTGAGCAAAGAATCCATTCTCCAATCCTCCCTTGACAGGAGGGGAGCTTTCCGCTGTGCAGTTCTCAGGAGGCTTAAGGGACAAAGGGCATTGCTTTGGCATCCTCCGGGCTGCCAGTTGTGAGGGAATGTGTCCTGACTTGTGAGGGTATGTGTGTTCTTGGGGGGCAAGTGTGTGTGGACAGTGGGCCACGTGTAAGGGAAGGACAGGAGGAGAGGGGGCAGGAGTCCCTTCCTAGCCCTCAGAACCCTGCGATTGTGCAGCCAGAAGCAACCGTGATCATCTTATGCAGCTTCTCTAGGCCCCTTCCAGGTCTCAGATTCTAGAACTTTCTAAGCAGCCCATAGCCACCACATCGAGATGGGGAAACTGAGGTCCTGAGCAGGGAGGCTTCCTCCTGACATCACATGGCCAGGCCGTCCAGGGCAGAGCTGGGAGCCCAAAACCCTTCCAGCAACACCCGGGCTGCATCTCTGGTTCCTGGAAAATCCTGACAACCCTCCCGCCCTGCGCTCCAGACACCAAGCTCAGGGTTAGTGTTGGCCAGGGGCCCTGCCTGTCTCAGCCCAAGTCCGTGACCAAGCTCTGTGTGCAGGAGGGGCGGGGCAGGACGGCACCTCTGGTCCTGCTGAGCCCCTGCAAGCTGGCTTTGCTCTGTGCGGGTTCTTTCAAGGTCCCCACGATGGTCAGGCCCCCTGACACGGGGCCCCCGGTGGGGGAAGGGCAGCGAGGACAGGACTCCACAGGACCTGGGGAACTGAGAGCGCTCCAGGCCTCACCCCTTCCTGCCTAGGTGGGTAGGAGCGGGGGTCCCTCCCTCCTCCAGGCCACTGTGCCAGAGAAACCTGGGAGCAGGCCTCCCCCACCTCCAGCCCTGCTAATGGGAACCAGATGGCAGGATGTTTAGTCAGCGCCTGGGGAGCGGCGCGAACAGGGGAAATGGGTTGGGGGCCAGGATTCCAGAATCCATCCCTAGGCAGGGGGAGGTTCAGAGCCAGGGCTCCCGCCACAGTCTATCTACAGGGTCCCGCATCAGGCTGGGTCCTACCACCTCCTCAAGTGATGCCCGACCAGGAGGCAGGAGGCAGGAGGCCTGGCGCCTGGCATCGGAGTTGGGCGAGCCCTACCCCCTCAGTCCCTTTTGCGCAAGGGGGGAGGGGGGTCGTGCTCGCTCGTCCAGCACATCCTGTGTCACCCACGGGCGCTCAGGCAGACGGTGGCTTCATCCCTGGCGCCCAGGGTGCTTGCTTACAATCCCCAGCCGGGTTCTGTCTCTGGTCTGCGTGCGGCGCGGCCCCAAATTCAGGCCTGAAACCAGAGACCTGGACAGGACAGGGGAGGGGGGTGCCGGCAGACCCTGTGAGTCCCTGCCACACCCCGGCCGCAGTACAGCTGGCGCTGCGGACTCGGGCTGATCCCCAGGCCCACATGGGCAAACGCTGAAGACCCCAACGAAGACCCACTTGCGGGGGACTCTGTGCCCTGCCCCCAGCCCTGTCCTGGGTCTCACACATTCCTCTGTGGCCCCTGACGGTGCCTTGAACCCCAGATGGCTACGGGACCCGCTTTCTCCACGAGCTTTCCTGGCCCTGCTGCTCACTCCCCTCCCCCTCTCCCCTCCGCCCAAGCCTTGCCCACAATTAACTCATTTTTTAAGATCGCTTCCAAACATAAGTCAATGCTGGACAGAGCTGTAGGAAAAGCTTCCTCAAGGCTGGCCCCGAAGAGCCATGTGGTGAGACCCGGCCTCTTTGCCAGCCCCCGCCCGCCCTCGGCTCCCACAGCTGGGCCTGGGGCTGGGCCCTCTGAGGGCGGGCCGGGGGGCCTGCGGTCAGACACCCCTTCTTTGCCTCTTGCTGCAGCCCACAGCCCCTGTTCTCAGGCCCCACCCCGACCCACAGGTACCCCTCTGCCTGAGAGGGCACCCATGAGGCATAGGGGCGTCTCGGGCAGCCGTCACACTGAGGCCTGGAACCCTCAGCCAAGCAGTCTGGGGGAACCGGTGAGGTGGCCTCACCCAGGCCACTGCCAGGCCACCCCAAGCCAAGTGTGCCCGAGGAACGGGGCCGCCCCCGGCCCACACACACTCCGCTGTGGGCGGAGGGGGCATGGGAGGTGGCATTCAGGACGTATACCTGCTCACCATTTTACAGAGGAGGAAGTGGACGCCTGGAGGAAGGGAAGCTGCCCAGAGGTGGGCAGGGAGCCAGTAGAAGGAGCAGGGGCTCAACTGCGTCCTCCAGCCCCGTCTGAGGCACGAGGTCTGTGCCCGGGCGGCCCTGGGGCCCCAGGGGCTGGGGTCTACGCTTGCTACCCCCGTGTTCCTGGAATTGGAAGGCCTTGGCACCGGTGCCTGTGGTGGAAGCTCACAGGCTTGGCCGGCTCCAGAGGGGCCGGAGTCGCCATTGTCCCAGTGGCCCTGGCACCTGCCCCCTCTCCCGAGGACCCTGGAGGTCCTGGGGCCTGCAGCTTGCTCTCGGGGCCCGGCGCCTCTCCTTTCCCAGCCGCCGAGGAAGGACCTGGCAGCCTGGGGCGGGCAGCCTGCTCTGTGGTGGGCCTCCCAGGTCCCCTGTGTGCGGAGACAGAAGCCCCATTCACAGGGGCCACTGGGCCGGCGCCAGTGGAGAAGGAACACAGGCCTCTCAGAAAAGGAGCGAGAGAGCTCGGGTCCAAGAAAAAAATCAATCTCTCTTTCTCCTCAGGTGGGAGCAGGGGACCTTGGGGGGAGTCGGGGGCCAGGCCTGCGGAGGCGTTCGTTGGGGGGAGCCTTCCTGGGGAAGGGCCGGGCTGGGTCCGGGAGGCTCCCAGCACTGTAGCTCAGGGATCCGGACTGTCACTTGCCGCCCCCCTGGTGTCCCATCCTGCCGCGGCCGCCGCTGCCACCCCTCCCAGCCCTTCATCCCCTCCGCCGGCCGGGGCGGCCTGCGCACGGTGGCCATGCAGAGCGCGCTGCTCCCTTTCCTGGCCCTCTGGGCGGGCTGCTGCCCTGGAGGGGCCCTGACCAGGCAGGGGCCGGGCCTGAGAGAGCCCGTGCTGCAGCCAGCCTCCATAGGGCTTCCCACCCTGCGGCCGCTGCTGCCCAGCCCATCTGGGCCCCCCGACGGTGAGTAGGGGCACCAGCAGGGAGGCTGGCAGGACGGGACCCTGCCCCGCTAGCGGGACCCCCCGGGGCGGGGGCAGAGGGAGAGCGAGCGGGTCACCCTGAGGCTGCCCACGTGGTGCCCCCCGTGGGTGTTCGGTTCAGGGCCAGGAGGGACCCATGAGCCTCAGGGAATCCTCCCTGGGGGGCGAGGGGGGACTGCAGACTCTGGGAGGCCCTCGCGCTGGTTGCCCAGGGTGGGGGCGGGGGAGGGGAGACAGCCCCCTAGGAGGGGCCACTGCAGCTGGCGCCAGGGCGGGGAGCCGCCGCCCCTCCTTTGCAGCGGCTGAAAGCCCCTCAGCGTGGCCCCGGGGCTCGCCTGGCCCCTAACAACCTGCTCTCGCGGCAGCCACTGGGGCCGTCACCTCCACCAGCGACTCCTTCATCTCCCCAGAGGCTGCCCACCCCTCCCTGCCCAGGAAGAACCCACAGGGAACCGGGGCAGGGGGGGCGGGCACAGGAACAGGCCCAGCCCCTCTGCCTAGGGCTACTGAAGCTCTCCTGGGCCCACCTTCATGAGTCAAGGACCTGCCGCTGCCTTGTCCCAACAGGCCTGAAGGGTCCCCAGGAGTTCTGAGAGGCAGGCAGGGCGACCCATCCTGCCCTTGACATTGAGCTCTCTCTGCTCCCCGTCTCTCCCGCTCGGGGTCCCCCACTCTGGGACCATGAAAAATCGGGGAGGAGATCAGGGAATCTCTGACACTTGGTGGCCTTGGGGGTCGGTGACAGAAGGCTGAGAGCCCCTGAGGAGAGAAGAGGGCAGAAGTGAGGCCTGGGTAGACAGAAGGAGGGAGGCGGGCCGGCCGACAGCTGATCCCCAGCTCGGGAAGGAGGTGCTGCCTCCCCGCCACATAGCGGTCCAGGCACCCCAGCCCACACCGGCTCCTTCTGCAGGTCGAGTGCGACCCACCCCCGGGAACGGCAGCCCGGACAGGCCTAGTGACGGGCAGCTGGACAGGCCACGGCTGCGGCCCACCTCCGAGGAGGGAGCCCATAGAGCCCCCAAACAGCCCCCAGCCCCGCGCTGGAAGGCCCCCGCCAGACCCAGCCTGGCCCAGAGGAAGGCGACGCCGCCAGCAGCCTGGGGGCAGGAGCAGGGTCACAACCACGGGGCCGGCGCTGTGCAGTCCCATCTCCAGGCCACAGCCGCAGCGGGGCCTGGGGCGGTGAGGCCCCGGGCTGCCGAGCTCAGGCCCTTGCAGGCAACCAGGACCCCCCGAGCCCAAGAGGGGGCAGTGGCTGCCAAGGAGGGCCAGGGCAGGCAGGCAGGGGGCCAGGAAGCCAGGAAAAGGGGCCCAAAGCCTAGGAGGCCCCCCAAAGGTGAGGACCAGCTGGGACCGGCAGCCCCCATATGGGCCCTGCAGGGGGTGAAGTGGCCGAGGCAAGAGCCAACCTCCGCCAATCATACTAACGTCCCCAGCCACTGAGACCCCACCGCGCTCTCAACGTGCCCAAGCTGAGCGGCCCCGTGTGTGGGCAATTGGGGAACCCTCCCAGGGCAGGTCCCCTCCCCCAGCCTCAGGGCCCCGATCTGGGCCTTTTGCCCTTGGTGCCAAGGGAAGGAGGCCCAGTGGCCTGTTGTTCCAGCTCAGCTGGCCAAGTCACCGGCAGGTCCAGGGAGCCCCGGGCAAGCCCCTGCCCCTCGGCGGGCCCCTGTTTCTATGTGGCCAGGCTGGGGCCTCATCTCTCATCCTCCAGGCGCCTCCCAGCAACCCAGCCCTGGAGGCTGGCGTCAAAAGAAAGATCACACCCGAGGCCAAGGTGACAGCGGCAACTCGGAGACCACAGGTCGTGGGCGGAAAAGGCCTGGAAGCAGGCAAGGGCACGGCCATGGGCTTGCAGACCCGGGCGCTATGGAGCAGGCCATGCCCTCCCTGCCGGCTTCCTGCCTCCTGGCCCAGGCGGCCATCGCCTGTGGCAACGTCAAGATGAAACACGTCCCTGCCCTGTCCGACCCCAGCCTGACGACGCTCTACCTGGCAGGTGGGTGTCCCCTCTTCCCTGCACCCACTCCCGTGGCAGGGGTGAGAAGGCCATACACCTTGGTCCCTTGGCCACTGTGGCTGCCACGCCACTGCGCCTGGGGTCGGCCCACCTCCCCTCTGACCTGGGACAGTCAGAAGAGCCAGCTCCTTCAAAGAGTGTGTCACTGCTGCCTCCGGCCCGTGTGGGAGAGGTAGAGTGGCAAAGGGGAGGGGGACAGAGGGACCCGGAAAATGGCTGCCCCGTGTGCGCACAGAGAATGAAATTGCCGAGATCCCGGCCCACGCGTTCCTGGGAGCGCCCAACCTGGAGTGGCTGGACTTGAACAAGAACAAGCTGGATGCCCTTGGCCTGCACCCCGATGCCTTCAAGGTGCGCGGAAGCCCCTCATCCTGCTGTCCTGGGGGGTGGCGCGGGAAGAGGCCCTGGGCATCCTCTGCCCGCCACCCCCCCCCGCCCTACCTGGAGTGGGAACTGTGCAGAAACCCAGCGCCGCAGGCTTTGATGATTTGGGGTAATGCGGCCCATAGCTATGAGCGTGGGGAGCAACACAGATCCTTGGGCCCCACAAGGAAGCAGCACTCCTGGGAGAAACTTAGGGGAGTCCCAGAAACCCCCAGACAGGCCTGGTCCAAGAGGGAACCAGGAAGCCACAATGCAACCAAATAGGGGGCTCCCTGGGCAGGATGAGCCCAAAGCCATGCCCGGAAGGCCTAGCGCCAGCCAGCAACACCCCAGTCTCCAGCGCCCTCTTGTCCCCCAACCCCCTAGAGTCTGACGCTGCTGAAGCGGCTGAACCTGGATGGGAACTCACTCTCCACGGTGCAGGCCTTGCCTGCCTCCCTGCAGGAGCTCAAACTCAACGGCAACCTTCTGCAGGGCCTGCAGCGCAGCAGCTTCCGGGGTGCCGGCAGGCCCCAGGGGACAGGGGCCAAAGGGGCTGGGCCTGAGCAGCCACGGAGGCCGAGGGGAGGGGCTGTCCAAGGCAGCCTGGCTGTAGGGCAGACGTGGGAGCGCCAGCCCAGGAAGGCGGCCCCGGCTCCGAGGGCCGGGGGGGTCTCTGGAGCTACGGTGGGCAGCTCCCAGCAGGCCTTCTTAGCTCGGCGGTCAGCTCACCTGCCCCTCTACCCGCCGTCCGCAGGGCTCGGCCAGCTGCTCACACTGGAGGTGGAAGGGAACCGGCTGCACGATGGGAACATCTCCCCCCTGGCCTTCCAACCCCTACGCAGCCTGCTCTACCTGAGGCTGGACCGGAACCGGCTGCGGACCATCCCGCCCAGCCTGCCAGCCTCCCTGCAGGTGAGCTGGGAGCCCCGAGGCCACAAGAGGCAAAGCTGTGGCTGAAAGACTGGAGCGTCTGCCCACGCCAGCCAGGCCGGCGGGTAGAGCTGCCCATGGGGGGGAATTTTGACGATAAACCCACAAGGCCTGAGCACCAAAGGGCCTTTCCTCCGCCTGACCTGACCTTCCTGGAGCCCAAAATTGAGCCTCGAGGACTGTCCTGGACCCGCTGGGTGTCCCTGCACACGGCTCATGGCCTCTCTGGGCCGCATGATCCCCCGTGCTTGGTGGTACTCTCTGAGCCTGTGTCCTGTGGGGCTCTGAAGAGTCATGACAGGGCTTGCGGGTGTCGCTGGGATCCTTTGCACAGCTGGCCATGGCCCTGAGAGGGGCAGAGACGGAGGGACCCAATGGAAGGGGGCAGGGGACCCGGCCAGGCTGCCAGCGAGTGGTGGGTGGGGCGCTCACCCCGAGCCCTGGCCCTAGGAGCTGCACTTGGGCACCAACGTCATCGAGGAGGTGCCAGAGGGCACACTGAACCGGCTGGCGCCCCGTGCTTGGATGGATCTCCCGTGAGTGCGCTGCCATCCACCCTGGCACCGCCCGAGCTCCGCCCCCATGGGCCGAGCTGTGGAGTCCAGAGAGAGAGGATGCTCCCTAAGGAGGCAGAGAGTCAGGAGGGAAGGCCGAGAGGGCTGAAGGAGGGCGCTGTTGCTCAGGCCTGGTGTCTGGTGTGTCACCTGGGTCACCTGCCTCCCTGCCCAGGGCTCAGGGTGGCCTGGGCCCTCAGCCACACCTGCTCCTCCAAGATTTCCCTCTGTCCCTCCCACCCGACAGAATCCCCAAGACCACAGAAACCCCCTCCCCTGCCCATGCCCGGAGGTGCCGTGGGCCCAGATGGAGGGGCAGCCTGGGTGGTGGGAAGTCGCATGGGCAGGAAGGGGCATGGAAGAGATGGCAGCCATGGGAAGAAGGCATGTGAGTTTCCCAGGGCAGCCATAACAAAGTACCACAGAGTGGGTGGCTTCAAACAACAGAGATTTATGGTCTCACAGTTCTGGAGGTCAGAGGTCCAAAATCAAGGTGTGGCAGGGCCGTGCTCCCTCTGCAGGCTCTAGGGGAGGGTCCTTCCTGCCTCTTCCAGCTTCTAGGGGCTCCAGGTGCCGCTTGGCTTGTGGCCACATCCCTCCAGTCTCTGCATTTGTCTTCACGTGGCTTCTCCTCTGTGTCTGTGTCTCTCCTCTTCCATCTCTTATAAGGACACCTATCATTGCATTGCCCATCCTAAACCAGGATGATTTCATCTCAAGATCCTTCACTTACATCTACAAAGACCTTTTTGCCAAATAAGGCCACATTCACAGGTTCTGGGTAGACATATCTTTGGGGGGCCACTATTCACCCCACTACAGGAAGAAGGGTCCAGGATGAGTCCCCATGATCTCATTTGGGCTGCTGAGTCGGGTCGCTGGCAGGAGGGGCCCAGGAGGAGACAGGGCCCTTACAGGCACTGCCTAAGGAGTCAGGATGTGACCCCGGGAGCAGCTGAAGGGCTGGGGAAGTACAATCCATGGGATCTGAAGACCACCGAGGCAGGGCAGGGGTGGGGGACTGGGGGGAGGCAGGGGTTGACAGTCCAACCTGCCATTCCAGAGACTGGAGCCTCCCACCCTGCGTCCTCGTGTTCCAGGAAAAAGTTACCAGGACGTTTGGGTTTAATTATTCCTCTTTCCTCTCCCCCTCTTGCCAAGGGGGCAAAGGAAAGCAGACAGCCTAGGGAGGGGCCGCCCAGCCGTGTTCCACTCCCGCCGCGGGCCTGGGCAGGGGGCTGGCGGCCACCCAGCTTTTCTCCAGCTGGTAGACGGGGAGCAAGCTGGTGGCTCGGCAGGCTTGGGAGGCACCGGAGCCCCCGCCCCCATGGACTGAGGATGGCTCCCATCCCAAGGCCAAAGGGCTAACCCCACCCACAGGGGCTGGGGGATATCACTGAGAGAAGTCACTTTCCTTGCTCGGACCCGTTCTAGAAGCATCACCACCCTCTGCTCCTGATTTCCCACCATGGAGTGACCTGGGCTCACTGCCTGCCTCCCCGATCCCTCAGGGTTCCCTGGCCCTGACCCCTCGGAGCCTTATTTTTCTGCGATGAGCTAGGTAGGACCCCTCAGACCCCTTTTCCCAGCCTCAGCGGACAGAGGAGAGCACAGCAGCCAGACGGGGCCTGGCCCTCGCCAGCTGTTGGGAGCCTTGGTGGCAGCTGCCATCTGGGGGCAAATCCTCACTCTCCCCTTGGGCTGTGGTCTCTGCCGGGTGCCACTAACTACCCCCACCCCGACCCCTGGGCCCGCAGGAAGCTGGAAGCCTTGGACTTGTCGTACAACCGGCTGGTGCACGTGCCCTCCTTCTTGCCCCGGGGCCTCCGCTGCCTGACACTGCACCACAACCGCATCGAGCGCATCCCCGGCTACGTGTTCGCGCACGTGAAGCCGGGCCTGGAGGTCCTGCATCTTTCCCACAATAGCCCGCGTGAGGACGGCATCCAGGGCGTGTCCTTCCTGGGCCTGCAAGCCTCCCTGGCCGAGCTGCTCCTGGACCACAACCAGCTGCAGGCCGTCCCACAGGGCCTCCTGGGCCTCAGGGCCCTGCAGGTGCTGAGCCTGAGCCACAACAAGATCAGGTAGGGCCGATGGCCTGTGGCCATCCTGCTGTCCCCCCCACCCCACCCGCGTCCCTACCGCCAGCCCAGGAGGAAGCTCGGCTGAGGCCCGGAGGCCCAGCCTGGTAGGTTGGCCAGGTGCTCTGGCCTGTGGGCTCGTCACCCAAGGGCCTCAGAGGCTGAGGGCGGGACTGTGGGGGGCATCCTTCACCGCCCCCAACTCCCCATCTTGGTCGCCGTGACTGGAGGCTGTAGCCGCTGGCAGGCCCGGGCAGCCAAGGTGGACAGCTGCAGACAGCAGAATCTGGGCAGGGGGTGGGCGGGCGGAGGTTGGGAGGGCTCTGGCCCAGAGCAACAAGGGCCGAGCCCCGAGTGGGCAGGTGGCAGGTGGTGGCAGCGAACCGCCTGACCCTCCACCCAGGGTCTGGTGTCTGTGCCTTGGTCTCAACACCCCCTCGCTGTCGGGCTCCTCTTTCTCTCCTCTCACCTGAGGCCTGACTCTCCTTTCTGGGGTCTCTTCTCCTCTGCCCCGCCCTGCTACCCCCACTCCACAGGCACGTGCCCCTGAATTCCATCTGTGACACACGCGTGGCCCAGGACTCCAACCTCATCTCCACGCACCTGGAGAACAACCTTATAGGCCGGCGTCGCATCCCACCCACCACGTTCTCCTGCATCCGGGCCTACCACAGCGTGGTCCTCCAGCCCCAGCAGGGGGAGGGGCAGTCCGCCTAGCCCCACCAGCCTTCCCCACCCCCTGCTCTTTTGGGACTGGGTGGGTGGCGGGGCATCTTTGCACCACTGGGAGAAAGATCTAGAAGACCCTGCTGCTTCAGATGCACCCATGTCCCATTGACTGCTGAGGCCCCTTAACTTAGTAAATGACCCAGCCTGGCATGGCGCTGGTTTGGACTTGCACATAATAAATGCATCTCATTCAAGCCCTCCTGCCTCCACCAGCCTCCCTCCCTCCTGGATCTAAGCCGCCTGTGCACGCTGGCACTCCGTTGTGCATGGAGCCCCCAGAGCCCACATCCTGGGCACTGCTTTGTCAGCAGAGGGTTAAGAGGGCCTGGTTCTAGAAGTTTCTCCGAGAGCCTCCCCACCCCCACCCACCCTGGCCAGGGTTCTGAAGTCCCAGCGTCACCACCCTCTTGTCCAGGACGCATCCCTGTCCCAGGAGTGGACGCACACAGGGTGTCACCACCCCCTGACTGGAGTCGCTGACTGTCTGCTGAGCCCTAAAGACAGGACCCATCAACTGTGCTGGGTGGGGACGCAAGAGCTGCGGAGCCCCCTGAGGCCCCTGGAACAGTTGCCCTGCCTGTGTGAGGGGCCCCCAGGAACGGGGCGTGGTCAGTGTGTCAGCCTCGGCAGCTGTCACCGCGCCCAGTGCTGGGGAGGGAGAAGGACGGTGGTACGGGGGTGAGAAAGACAGACAAGTGACAGGCGTGGAGGATGCGGCCGATCAGGATGGGCCCCGGCCTTCAGTGCTGCTGGATGTGGCGCAGTGAAGGAAGCAGGGCCCCATGTGCCCGCTGCCGAGACCTTGCCCCGCCAGCACCTTGGGCTGGGGTCTGGGCCTGGGAACCGTGAGTCTCGCTTCGGTCCCATTCTGCAGCCAGTCCCCCCCCCACCCCCCCTCCGTGAGTTCTCAGCAGAGAAAAGGCCAGACTCTGGAAGGGGGCGGGGAGAGGCCTGGGAAGAAGGTGGAGTGTTTGCTTTGGACTCATCCCTGCATTCCTTCTCCTCCGGGGCCTGGGCCCACAGATATGGCACTTCCTGTTTGGACTGGGTCAGAGGTCAGCAGCCCTTGAGGCGCTGGCCCTGAAGGAGAGGGCCCGCTGCTTTCCCAGCTCTCACGACCCCTCCTCCCCAGCATGGCTGCCTGGCCCCGGGCCCCCCCCTGCTCCGGGGCAGTCAGCCCCCAGCCCCCTCCCTGCACTCAGGGGTCAGGCCCCCACCGGGAGGCACAGGAAGTTCAGGCTGGGCGACCCCACCCCCCGCCGCTCGCACTTCCCTACTGAGCAGGCCCTCTGGGTTAATTCCACTGCAGATGGGGAGCTCTCAGCCCTTGCAGCTGCTGGCAGGTGGGCAGACAACTCCTCAAGAGGGCCGAGAGGTCAGGGCCGGGGGTGCCAGCAGCGCCTCCAGTCCTAGCGGGGAGGTGGCAGTGGCAGCATGCCCCGGGTGGGGGGCTGGTCAGCAGTGCAGCCAGTGACATCCCCGGACAGACCCCCAGCCAGGCGAGAAGGTGCGGCGCAGCCGAGACTGGTCGTGGTGGTGGGACAAAGCCCACCCTGTCCCCTCTGCCCACTGGTACCTGCATGGCGGTGGTGGCGTGCTCCTCAGGGCTGGCACTGGCCCCATCGGAGGGTCCAGCGGTGGGTGCGGCCCAGTCAGTAACCCAGAAGCACTGGGCATTGCAGGCTTCCTTGTGGTGATGGTTGTGATGGTGGTGACAACAGGGTAGGGGTGACTAGGTTCAGGTGGCAAAAAGCGAGGCACTCATCCGTCCCTGGACCGAGACGGAGGGCCTCAGACCGTGGGGGTAGGAGTGAGGGTAAGAACACTGGGGACAGTGGGAGCCAGAAGCGGGTCACCGAGGCTAACGAGGGCCCCCTCCCCGCCACAATCCCGGAGTCCCGTCCATTGACCACCCAGTTCTTCTCCAGCCCGCCTACTCCTCGCCCCCAGCACTCCTGCCCAAGGTCCCGCCGCCCACTCCTTCGAGAGGCTCCCTGCACAGCCGGTTCGAAGCCTTCCTCCCGCCTCATACCCCACGTCGTGGCCTGCAGGAGAAACAAGCCCAGGGAGGAGCGGAAGAGAGCGAGGGAGGCAAAGGACGTGTCAGGCACGGTGTACTCCGGGCCCGGGCCTCCCCCCGGCCCCCTCTCTGTGAGCAGTGCCACCGTGACGGGCATGCGGGGCCAGTCCAGAAACCGCCTGGCCCCCCGGCCCTGCACCTGCTCCCCCTCATGGCCCCCACCAGAGCCTCCTGGCCCTGCTGCTGGGGGCTAGCCTCCCCCAGGGGAAGACCACGGGGCCCCGCGCTTCATGGAGTCCCTGCGTCTTGCTGGCTCCGCAGGAGGCCCACAGATGCTTCCCTGTGGCACAGCCCCCGGTCCAGCTTCCCTCGTCTGGCCACACCCAGAGCGTGCCTCTCTAAAGATAGCTAGACACAGGCCGGGCCTCCACGGAGCCCCCTTCGAGCCCTGAAATTACAGCCCTGGCGGCCCGGGACACAGAGCCGCTGTGTGATTATGTCCTCAGGGGAAGGTCAAAAAAAGCTCTGGCATAGAGAGTGCCAGCTTTCACCGGCCACGCCTCGGCCATCAGCGCTGGTAAACTTCCAGAGAGCGGAGGCTCGCCTGCTCCGCAGCCGTTCGGCTCCCGTTAGCGGTATCCTCATCCAGAGGGTCCCCTGAGCACACGTTACACCTGCTGCCCCTTGGGGCTCCAGGGTGTCATGACTCTGGCCTCAAGGAAGCAGTGAGGTGCGAGGGGCGGCCCCCTAGTGACTGTGGGCCTAGCCCCTGCCCTGCCCCTGCCCAGCCCCTGAGGGTGCAGAGATCGGGGGCGGATGAAACCAGCAGGCCGTGAATTCGGGGGTGCCAGCTTGGGTTCTGGGGCTGCAACGCCTAGGAGCCTCGAGGGCCCTCTCCAGGATCTCAGCTGAGTTCTAGGCAGGGTGGCACGCTCAAGAAGTGACCTTGATGTATGTGTGTGATGTGTCCCTGCCTGGAAAGTGGTCCTGGAGGTGGAAGGGGACTCCCGTGGGCAACGCCTTGCTCTGGGCTGGCCGCGCAAGAGCCCTGTGGGAGCACTCCAGGGAGGGGTCGGAAGGCAGCCCCAGGGCGCCACTGCAGAGCCGCCGCCTCCCAGAATTCCCCCCTGCGCCCCATCCGGTGTGCTCCAGGAGAGTGAAGGGCGCCAGCGGAAGTTGAGGTTGATTGGCTCAGTGCCCGGGGAAGGGACAGACGATGCAGAGGGGAGACCTGAGAAAGGAGTGGGGAGCCCAAGACAGACAGGGGGAGTGATGAGCAGAGGCAGAGGGGAGCGAGCAGGGCACCAGCCAGACATAGCAGGGCAGGGAGGCTAGGAAGGCCCTGGAAGGGGTCTGGCAGAGGGCCCCTGAAGTTCAGGGTCGGGCAGCTCTTCCTCGGGCCCAGAAACTCATGGGCCGAGCAGCTGGGTGGGCTGGAGCCCAGGGTTGGGGGTGATCTCTGTCAGCTGCTGCCACCTCTATAGGGGCTCCCTCTGAGCCCCTGGAAGCCCTGCCCACTGGGCCACCTCCCAGGCTCCCAGGCTCTGCCCTTCAGGGACCCGCATCAAAGGCAGGGTTTCGTGCCCACAGGGGATCAGAGGCTTGAGGCCCGCCCTCTGGGTGCCCTGCTTCTGTCCTGGGCCTCCCCTTTTCGCTTTGAAGCCAGGGCACCAACAGCTGCAAGCCAGGGGGACGGGCTGCAGCTGACTCCGGGTCCTTCTCCACACACAGGCCCTACAGGATGGCAACAGGCTTAGATGGCCCTGCCTGGGGTGGACCCACAGCTGCTCACCAGCCCTGCCGCCCCTCCTCTCAGCCCCCTTCCGCCCTGCACGTTTCTCTCCCCACCACCGCTGGCTTCTGCCTGCCCCGCACCCCTGCCCCACTACCTTTCAGCACCTGCCCTGGGCTCTGGGGCTCTGGGCTGGGCACCAGGGTGTTGGCAGGGGCAGCAATGACCTAACAAGGCCTAGGGGAGGGCTGGCTGCTCTGCGCCGGGACACAGCAGTGTGGCCTGAGGACCCGGGCAGGGGCACGGGTGGGGCCCTGGGGCAGGACGCTTTCCTGGGAAGCCTGAGCCGGCCACCAGGCTGCTTCTCAGGTCAAGAGAGCCGCGTCTTCACTCCTTCTGGCAGAGGGGTCTTCAGCCCAGGGGCCTGCTGGGGTTTCTGG
>NW_020174276.1:202615-211600 GCF_003031525.2 Neophocaena asiaeorientalis asiaeorientalis
TGTGGAGCAAAGACAGCTGTGCACTGGCCGCCTCCAGGGGCCCGGGGGCCTCAGGAAATGCCTGCTCTTCCTTCCTGCCTTGCCCCCCATGCCTGCCCTCCCCTGCCTCCTGCTGCCGCCTCGCAGCCCTGAAAGGCCAGAGGGCAGGAGGCTGCAGCTCCGCTGGCCAGCAGGGACGTGCTGTTCTCAGCGCCGCTCAAGCTGGGGTCCAGGTTGTTCCCGCACTGCAGCCACAGAGAGAGCTGAGGCCTGGGGAGAGGGAGGGGGAGGGGGAGGCCCAGGACTGAGGTGCCGGCCGGCTGGTCTGGGAGTGGCCCCCAAATTAGAGGGCCAGGCCCAGTGACTCAGTAGGCCTTGGGCCGGGTGTGCAGTTATGGCTTATTGCAGACTGCAAACCACAGACACAAGAGCCTTCCAGGCGCAAAAACTGTATTTACAGACATATTGCCCCAGACGTACCCCCCAACTGCGGGAAAGAGCTCCAAGGCGCCTCACCACCGCCCGCAAGTTGCTCCCCACGCCTTCTACACCTAGCCCTGGGCTCTGCCTTCCACCAACACCGTCCCTCTTCCCTACTTGTCTGCTCTAAGTCACCTCCTCCAGGAAGCCTTCCTGAGCCTCTGGTGCTGTGTGTGGCCCTGGCGTGCCCCAGTCCCCTCCTCACAGAGGGGACCTTACTCAGTAAGGGACTTGGCTCCCTGGGCAATGGGCATGCCTTGTGCCTATTTCTTTTCATTTGAAAATTTTGTAAACAGCTTTATGGAGATAAAAGAACACTCATACCTTTAGCTGTCACCACTCTATCCACCACCATCCCCCCTGGCCCTAAGAAACCACGAATGTACTTTTTGTCCCTGTAGATTTGCCTGTTCTAGACATTTCATGCAGAATCTTGCAATATGTGGTCGTCTTCAACTAACTTCTTTTGTGGAGCACAGTGTTTTATACGTGGGTTGGACTCTCTTTCTCCTCCTCCCCAGCTGCGTCGGAGGATGCTGAAGCTCAGTGGGGCGACCCAGAGATGTTTGAATATGTCGCCAATAAACAGTAAAAAACAAACAAACCAGCAAAACCGACTCCCCGTGTCTGGAAGGGCACGTGTTCTCTCCAATCTCCTGCTCGCAACCATCTGTAACGGCCTCACCCAGGAAAACAAGAAGGAGTCGGAGCTCCCGACCTGGCCCTGCTTTTCTTACTTCTCTCCCTTTGCCGTGGCCCAGCCTGGAAGCTTCTTGCAGGCGGGCGGCTTGGTCAGGCCACCATTGTGTCCCAGGTCTGACCAGGGGGTCTCTGAACTGATGCTGGTGAACAGAAGAGGGGTCTGGGCCCAGCCACTCCCCCTGGCAGAACTTTCTAGACCCTTACCTGCCTGATGGCCTGAAGCTGAGCACCAAAAGCCTAAACAACAGCTGGCCGGGTGCGCGGGACCCTCGGGCCTCACCCCTGCTTTCCTTTCATGGCCCCCCCTCTCCCTGGCCCGCCCTCGGCCTCTGCCCTGTTGAGCTGTTTCTCTTTCTATGCATCTTTCTTTTCCTCTCAGTGGAGTTCTGTCCTGTCTCATGCTGCCTGCCTTCGTTTCTTCCCTATTCTCCTTTGCAGATCTCAGTGTCGCTCCCTGCCTCAGTTTCTCGCCCTGTCTAAACCCTCACGTTTGTCTCCCCAAAACTGCTCTTGCAGGAGTCTCCCCATGACCGAGGCTGGGTACACGGGCCGGGGGAGGAATGGGACCCCACCCAACAGGAAGGAGGTGTCGTGCTACGGCCCTGGGCTCATCTGGGCCCTCAGGAAGTGGCTGAGCTTCCAGTGATGGCGTGGATGCCATGGCTGATGACGGCCTCTTCCTGGGACGCTTGGTGGGCTGACCCAGTTACTCCTGTAAGTGGCCAGCACAGGGCTCAGCCCCGAGGAAGTGGCCACCCTCAGAGCAGTTACTGCACCCTAGGGGACCTGCTCAGATGGAGCAAGGATGACTCGCTGGCTCCTCCTCTCTGAATCAGCTTCTCTGAGCCTCAGCTCGGGGCAGGCAAGCTGGGGAGGACCCCCAGTATCTGTGCTGCGTCCTGCAAGCCCCCAGCTGAGTCCCATCCTGAGATCACACAAACAGGACCGCTTCCTCTTTTTTAGGGGAAAGAGGCTGCAGTGGGCTGGGAGGTGGGGTGCCCGGAGTGCCCGGGAGCCTAGATCAAGCCCTTCCGGAAATCCACAACAGCTGCCACCCTGATCCCTTTCCAGGCTGAGGAAGGCTCAGAACCAAATTCCGGGGCCCCGTCCCTGGACTAGCAATCAGAGGCCACCTGCCCCCGGTCTCCCCTCCATTTCTGCCCTCTCCCTCTCTTCCGCCCGCCCTAACACCCGCAAGCCAGCTCCCGCCCCTCTCTGGGCCTCAGTGGCCCCATCCGGATAGTGGAAAGTTTGAATCTCTGAGACTGCGCCTGCCCAGAGCCGCCAAGGGTCCTTGTGTGAGTTAGACTGTGTGTCCCTTCACTGTGTGCCCCAGGGTGCAGAGGGGGGGCAGGCAGAGTGGGGGGAGTCCTGGGGGGCGCAAGGGGGAGGGGTGCAGCTAGCCCAGCCGTCTACAAGAAAATTACTCCAACCCTCAAGACCGCCAACCAGCCAGCCTGTGCCCGCCGCTTCCCCTCCTCAGGTAGGGTCCCCCCCTCCGCAAGCCCTGTAGTGTCCCCGCTGTTCCTACGCTGGCCCTGAGCTGCTCTCACTGCCTAACCCCTGGGTCCGCTGCCCCCTCACCGCCCTCTCCCGCTCCTAGGCTGCTTGTGGATTCCCACTGCACAGCTGCAGGCTCCTGGTCCGCGCCCCTTCGTCGCCACCCTGCGGCCCCCTGGGTCCTTGTCCCATTTCTGCGTCTTCTCCCCGCTGTCCTCCAGGCACCTTCTACATCCCCCTCGTTCACCCCTCTGACCTTGCTCAGCTCTGCTCCACATCTGCCCTCTCTGCCTCCCCACTCGGGGTTCTTCCCCTTGGCCGCTACCCCAGAGCGTCATCCAGGCATGGCTGGGCGGCTGGCACCCTCACTCTGCCAATGGCCCCCTTAGTTCACTGCAAGTCCCGGGTGCACTTTGCGCTCGGCCCTGGTTAGGAGGACCTCCGGGTGGCCACCCAAGCTCGTCACTGGGGAGCGGTCCCCACGGCCTGGGGCTAGTCCACGGCGTGGGCTCAGAGACTCGGTTTCCCAGGCACACCCCAGGCTCCCTGCCCAGATATTCCATGCTTACCCACAGGCCAATGCCGTGCCTCCACCTCCTCCCGGGCGAGGTGTGGGTCCACAGAGTCCTGGCTGGGGGGTCCCCGGGCGGGGCTGCCTGGACAGCTCAGTCCTCTCTGCCCCAGAGCCCCCTTGGATTGAGGTTCCAAAGCGGGGTGCAGAAGGAGACTCAGGCAACTGTGCTGTGTTAGCCACAGGCAGGCTTGGCCTGTGGCCCCGGAGGGCTTCTGGGGACCACGGGTAGATGTGAGGACACCATCAGCCCAGGATGGGCACCTTTAGGAAGGGGTGAGGCTCAAGAGCTCCCAGGCTAGATGCTCTGTCCCCCAAAGGCCGCCCCCCACTGGTGCCTGGGGGCATCTCAGGAATGGAGAGAGAACTCCAGTTCTGAAACAAAGTGTAGCGACAAGGTTGCCCTCCAGAGCCGTTTGGGAGGGGAGCCGTGGCCCCTGCTGGTCCCACTCCCACCCCATCCATTGTACAGAGGGGGCAACTGAGGCCCAGAGAGGGGCAGGAACCTGCCCACAGTGGCACAGCCAGTCAGGGGCAGAACTGGGGCCAGGACTCAGAGCTCCTGACTGACAAGTCCAGGCTACTGACCCCATAGCATCCAGGGAGCCCGCAAAGTCACTTGCATGTTGACGATGATAGCTTATGGTCAAGTGCAGTGCGTGGGGACTGGAGTGAGAGGGGGCAGGCCCACTGGCCCCGTCCTGCAAGCTCTCAAGATGGCTGGCATGCTGAGGGAAGTGCCGAGGGACCCAGGAGAGGAGCAAGGGAGAACGGAGCCCTCTGTCTGGGTGTGCCACTGAGTATCCTGGAAGGCTGGGGGATGGGAACAGCACCTCGCTGCTCCATGGGCGGGGCGGGGCGGGGCTGGGGCCTGGGCACCCGGTGGTGAGAGCTTCCCGAGTTGCTGCGCTGAGTGCAGCAGAAGGCCCGGGGTCCTCCAGGGCAGGGAGATTGTCCTCACGCAGCTGAAGTCTTCGTAAGGGCCACTCAGGTTGCCGATTCGGTGGCCAGTCCTGCCCTCTGGGGGCTCCTGCCTCTGTACACTCACCCCTCCCTGGCCGGCCAGCTCTCCACGAGGTAGGGACTGACTGAGATTGAGAGCAGCTGGAGATGCTCAGGCCCCCCTCGGTGCCAGCAAGGAAGGTGCCCAGGAATGCGCAGCCAGGGCTGCGGGATGGTGAGTAGGGAGAGCGCATGGCCACCACCGCCACCCACACCCTGGGAAGGCTGGCGGTTCGGCAGAGGCGCCTTTCTGTGCAACTTCCGGTGTCCGGCTGCCGTGGGCCAGCGTGGGTGAACCTCTCAGGGCAGTTCTCTGCGCGTGCATCGAAAGGAAGCCATAGCACTGTCTCCGAGCCGCCAAGACCAGGCGGTGGGAAGAAGGCTGGGAGCGGGGAGGGCCCCCACGGCGAGGCAGCGACCGGCCCACCTTCACGTCCCAGGACCCGGCTCACAGAGGGCATTAACCGTCTGACCGCTTTTATGCCCTGCCCTGGAGCAGGGACCAGGGACCCCACTATGTCGATGGGGAGTCCACAGCCCAGCCCCTTCACCAATGGTTCTGGTGGCAGTTCTGTACCAGCTCATTTTAGGGGCCCAGAAATGTGGGGTGCTGGCCCTCTGACTGTCATGCAGGCTGACATGCAAGCATTGGCCCCAATTTCTCCCCAATCCCATCAGTGGCCCTGGCCCATCAGAGGAGCTTTGTTTCTTTAGCAACATTCCTTAGTCATTCAGGACCACAGAGCATCCCTTCCAGCACCGGCGTCGAGTCCCAGAGGGGGGATCTGTCATGAGCCCCTTCCCAGGCCCACCCACCACCAGCCCTCCTCCACTCCCTGGAAAAGCCCCAAGGAGACAGGCCTGTCCCAGCCATCACTTGTCCTTGGCCTCCTGGGGATGCAGCCTGAGGCCGTGGCCGGCCCCCAGGGCCACCCTTGGAGCACGTGAGCTGCGGGCGGCAGCCCAGCTCCCAGACTCCCAGTAGGGCCCGGCGCTGTCTGACTCGCCTCCGGGCAGGGCCCCAGTCCCAGCTCCGGGGCCTCCAAAGCCCCACCTGCTAGGCCACTGGGCTGTTTGTCCTTTCAATGGCATGTCTGGAGCCCCTCTCCTTCCCTGCCAACACCCTGGATTGTTAGAAAGTTCTTCCCCGGGGTTGGAGAGCTTGGTCCCTGCCCTGAGCTGCCCACCCCTCCCTGTGCCTGTCGGCCCTGCTGGTGGGAGGGGACACACCAGCCCAAAGGCTTAGCTCAAATCCTGGGGCTAGAGGGTGATGGTGACTGTCCTGGGGCGCCCTGCTGTGAGCATGGGGTGGGGGTGAACATGGGCCCCCTCTGGAGGCAGGCACCCCCGGGCCCTGCCAGCTCTGCCCCCTCTTGTCCTGTCAGCTGGTGCCAGGGGCACTCAGTTCTCCTCCCACCCCCTCTGTCCCCTCTGCTCACATACTGGGGCCCACACCCAATCACCCACAAAACCTTTTCTGTGAATCCTATCTTCAAGGAAGCCAGTGCGGGGAGAGGCAGAGGTGCCTGCCCTGGGAGGACGGAGAGGGAGTCTGCTCAGTCCTGCCCCAGGCCAGAGGCTAACTGGTAGCCCTAGAGCCAGGCCCTTCTCCAGGCTTCCAAAACCAGTTTCCCAGTGCTCCCTGGGGCTGTGGTTCACTCCCCTGGGGTGAAAGCCCTCCCCTCACCAGGAGTCCCCAGCCCCAGGGTCCCCCGGGGCTTCCTTCACGCCCTCTGGGACTCTGTTTGGCTTGTCCCCCACCCTCTCTACTCTGGGGTGGGGCAGCTCCTGGGTGCCTATGGGAGCTGCCCACTTGCCCACACGCCACCAGCCTTAGCTCCTCCAGAAGCCGCTCGGCCCCCATAGCAGTCCGCAGAGCAGCCCAGCTCGCGCTCATTGGCAGGCTGGTATCGCTGACGTTCCCAAGCCCGGTGGAGGTGCCAGGGACTCAGACGACTCATGCCTGCCCCTCCCTATGGTGACACATCGTTCAGGTTTAGGGGACTGGGGCTCTACCCGGCCTCCTCACAGCCAGCTCTCGTGATCCACGGCGTCTGAAGGCCAAACTCGGCAGAAACCCCAGCCTGGAGCAGAGCTGCAGGACAAGGGGCAGCGGGCTGGGGGTGGTCCCAGGCTCCATGCAACTCTGAAGCGGCCCCTGCTTCTCCCCCACCAGCTGCCTCTGGGTGGCTCAGATGGCCAAGAGGGACACGGCAGTCAGAGGCCCGAGTGGCCATGGGATCAGGGATTTGGGGAACAAAACTAGGACCTGAAGGAGAGGGGCAGAGGGCAGACAGGACCTCAGGCTCTGGGAACCAGGCTGAGAGCATCTCCCTGTGGGGTCTGGCACCTGCTGGGACCTAAAATGCTTGGGGGAACCTCCCGGGCCAGGCTGGGATGATGGCTTTTCCAGGCCACTTCTGTGCAGCTGGAGGCGGAGGCGGAGGGGCTGGGGCTGGCCTGATGGGTGCGCTGGGGCCGAGGAGGGGCATCTGGCCCCGCGGGCTGAGGGAAGCTATGGATGGTGGCAGTCAGAGAGAGACGCCATGTTTCTAGAGGATTCGTGATGCAAGCCAGGGGGCGCAGGACCCACAGGGCAGGGCCCTGCTTTCCGTCAGTGTCACCTCCCAGCCATAGTGGGGGAGATACAAGGAGTCTTCTGCAGGGACCGGGGGCTGGTTCGGCCCCCTGTGCAGCCCAGGGAGTTTGGGATCCTGTGACTTTGGGCTCTGCAGCAAAGTCTGCGGGGGCAGAGGGTGGGGCAGGGCACGTGTGCCCCCTCTGCCATTTCCTCACAGTGTGGCCTTGGGCAAGAGTTTCGGGCAGACTCTGAGCCTTGGTTCACCCATTCATCCAGTTGTAGAAATGGCACTTCCTGCTGGTCCTCAGGAGCGCTGTGCTAAGAAATCCCTTGAGTGCCCTGTCCCACCCTGGGAAGGGATAGAACACCCTCCCCCTCCCTCAGGGTTTCTGCAGCGAGCCTTCGGGGGTGCGGGGCGGGGGCAGGGCACCCAGCAGCCCAGGACCCCCAGCTGACCTGGCTCATCTGCCGCCTGGCTCAGGCACGGCAGAAGGCTGGCACTGGAACCGCCGGCCTTCCAGAGGTTTCCCAGCAGGCTGGGGGTGGAAGTGATGGCTGTCCTCAAGGCTGTGGGGAGAGACGTCCGGCCTGGTCAGCACCGGCCGCCTAGCCACTTCCCCGGTGCCAGCGCTCTGCAGCAGACGGGCTGGCTCCCTGTTGGCCTCCGACACCCACATCCAAGTCAAGTCTGTCCCTGAAGGCTGCAGGGGCACAGGACCCAGCTCTGTCCGGTCACCTCAGCAGCGCCAAGACCCCAGCAGGGAGGAGCGCCCTGGCCAGCCACGCCTGGATGTCTGCTCCCCTCGTAGCTGGAAGGCGTGCCGAGGCCATGGTAGTGGGCTCGGGGTGGCTGGCGAGCAGACACCGATGGCGCGGGGCTCAGGGCCCACCCCAACCCCTGCAGCCACGACCCCAACGCGCGTAAGCCTCAGGAGACCCACGGATGGTGCCCGTCTCCTCTCTCGGGGCCCGGGAGGGAGGCGGCGAGCAGCCGGGTGTTGGCTTGCAGAGCAGAGCTCTGGGCAGCGCCCCTGCCTCTGGCCTGCTAGTAGAAGCTGGGCCTCAAAGGCTTTGGCGGACAGAGGGGAGGGGGGAAGCGCAACCTGCAGTCCCAGGGACCGTGGGGCGGCGTGGAAGACGGCACGCGCGCCCGGGTTCAGGTCGGGCTGCTCAGAGGGGCCAGACACCCGGGCCGAGGCTGCGGAACAGCGTCAGGCGTCCGGCATCTGCGACTTGGCAGCTGCGGGCCGCACATCTGCAGGCGAGCTCCCAGGGCCTGCCAGACCTCAGGCCCGCTCCCGCCGCCCTTGGCCTGGCCTGAATGCCTGGCACGGCCCCTCCGTGTTCTCAGGGGCTGCCAGTGTGTCTTGTTTGGCTGTGACCTGGAGCAGTCCCAGTTGGAGGACTGCGCTGGCTTTCAGAGGGCCAGACAAGGAGAGCCCTATTGGGTGGGCGGCCCTCACTCCAACCTGTGGGCGCGGCGTGAGGCCTCACCGCCATCACCGCTTCTTTCCTTCGCTCTGAGGAGGAGGGACCCATCCAGCTCAGAGAACACTTTGATGGGGCTCGAGGCTGCCTGAAGTCCTTGGGGACACGCCCAGGAGGCCCAGAGGCCTGGGTAGTGTGGGAGGTGGGGCCGGCGGGACTTGCCGTGGGTCTCACAGTACCTGTCCGTGGGGGGCTCCCGCTTCCGGGGCTGAGGGCCCACCCCCCTCCTGCACGTGTGTGCGGTGGGAGGGACCCGGTGTGAGGTGGGGGGAGGCAGCCCTGCAGCTCCGCTTCCTCCCCCAGCCTCTGTGCACTGCCCACACTCAGCCGGCCGGCCAGAGAACTCCATCACCCCCGGCTCCTTCTGGGTCTGTTGTGGCCCCCGGGGGCTTGGTGTCCAGTCGGCCCCCTCCACTCTGCACAGTTCTGGCCACTGAGTCTCCTGCCAGCTCTCCGCGGGGAAAGCAGGGCTGTGCCGGAAAGTGCGCCAGCCTGCCCACTGCCTGGGCCCAGCCAGGAGCCGGGTGAAACCAGCCAGACCTTGTCCTGTGCTGTCACGGGGCCCTGGGGTGGGGCCTCCAAGTCCTCAGCCTCCCTCCCCCCAGAGTGAGCCTGCACTAGAGCCAGCCCTTCCCCTCTCTCAGCCACTCTGTGGGGCCCCAGATGCAGCAACAACAGAATA
>NW_020174276.1:211621-212645 GCF_003031525.2 Neophocaena asiaeorientalis asiaeorientalis
GGTGGAGGGTGGACCCCAGAGCCTCCCAAGGATCCTGCCGGGCGTTCCAGCCCTGACTCACACCCCCCGCCCCCGCCATGAGGCAGTGGCTTTGGCGGGAGTGCCAGGCCGGGGGGGCAGTCCCCTCCCTCTCGTGCCATCATCCTCGCCTTCCTGTCCTCTCCGCTGCCCTTCCTCCACGCAGCCCTGGGTGTCCAGCAGCCCCTGGGCAGGGGCCCTGCGCAGCAGCGGCAAGCCTGGGAGGCCTAGGCCCACCCTGCTTTGCCCTGGGGTTTGCGAACTCGTGGGAAGAAGGAGGGATTCGTGGTCCAGGATGCCAGCCCAGGGCCTTCTCCCAACTCTTCGCCAAGGCCCTCTAGGGGCTCCCCAGGTCCCACTGGGCCAGCCTGGGGCTGGCGGGGCCTGGAGTGTCGTCATGAGCTCTCAAGGCTTGAAGGAGCCAGGGAGGCTGGGCGCTCCCCCAGCACGAGGGACCCTCACTTTGATGTGTGACCGGGGCAGGCAGGCAGCTCTTCTGAGCCCGTCACCAGCTCCACAGCTGCGTCTGATAAACAGCGTCCTGGGCCCCCGGCCGCTGCAGCTCTGTCCTCAGGATGGTGGGAGCCAGGACAGGCCACGTGCCCAGCTCAGTGGGGGGCCTGAGGAGTGCGAGAGGGGCGGCAAGATGGGGATCAATGGGAACCCGAGGTGCAGAGCCGCTGCGCCCGTGCCTGGAGGTGGCCGCAGCTCCCAACCCCCGCCTGCTGGTGGGAGGACTCCAGGTCAGCAGTGCCCACCCCCCGCCCCGGGCAGCCATTCCAGCCCCAGGTCAACCGGGCCTGTCGGGGGCCTCCTTCTGCCTTTGCAGCTGGCTATCAGGCTCGGGGGGCTCACCCAGCCCCACTCAAGCCCCGAACAGCCTTTCCCCTGGCCAAGATGGGCCCCAAGTGAGGGCCTCCCTGGGGTGGGGCTGCTTCACGTCTGCACCCGGGGCAACCCCAGACACCCCACACCCGGGAGACAAGCAGGGCTGGGGCACTTATTC
>NW_020174276.1:212669-224428 GCF_003031525.2 Neophocaena asiaeorientalis asiaeorientalis
AGCAGGTAGTTGGGGGCTGCAGGAGAGGCAGGGACTCCAGTCTCCTCCTGGGCACTGTCTTTCAGCAGAGGAGCCTCTGGACAAGCCTGAACCTGCCCGCCACCCTGGCAGCAGCCTGCTCCCCTCTGGTGGCCTCTCCAGGGGCCCGGGGCCGTGGGCAGAAGGAAGGATGGGAGCAGAGGCGGGGGCCCTGGGGCTCTGCGGGCTGAGCCAGGGGACGGCTCATGGGCCAGGGGAGGAAGCCACAGCCCAGGGGAGCAGAGGCAGTGGGGGGGCAAGGGACGCCCCTTCCATCTCCAGGATTCCACGCATGGCCTGGGAAAATGCCCCTCTCCTCCACCTTCCCTCCAGGGCTGGCTCAGCTTTCTACCCAACGTGCCCAGCCTGGTGCCTTGGCCTCTTGACTCTCTTAGAAAAATGTGGGTGTGCTGCAAGGCGGGGCTCAGGCAGGAAAGGAAGCGACTTGTGGTCACCTAAGTCAGCCCTGAGCGCGCTCACACTGCCCTGAGCATGTGGGAGTGGCCGGGCCACAGTGGTTTCTTTAAATCTGAATTCCTCAAAGCCTGTGGGCGGCAAATGGCTGGGTTTCCCTCTCCGCCTCCTCCACTAGCCTCACTGACCCCCCAGGCAGGCTGCAGCTGACTCAGTGGCTGGTGCGTGAGTGTGTGTGCGCTTGTGTGCGTGCTTGCATGAGTGTGTGTTTGCGTGAGTGTGTGTGTGCTTGCGTGTGTGTGTGCACTCGCGTGAACGTGTTGGAGGGGTACAGACTCACCAACTGGGAAGACACAGTGCTGCCCACTGAGGCCAAGTCCTGCCCGGAGTCTCCTGCCCACCCACACCTCCCTCCCGGCCCCTACAGCCCAGGGCCTGGCTGCACCGGTGAGGGGTGAGGGGTGAGGGGTGAGGGACACGAGGCCAACACGTGCAGAACCCCAGCCCCCCGGACTCGGCACGGTAGCCAGGCAAGGGCCCAGAGGATGGGCGTGGGCGCCAGCTGGGCACTCCTGATGGCCTCTCCTCACCCCAGTCTCGCAGGCACACCCACCATGTGGCCCCTGTGGCCTCTCGCGGCCCTGCTGGCCCTGAGCCAGGCTCTGCCCTTTGAGCAAAAAGGCTTCTGGGACTTCACCCTGGACGACGGGCTGCCCATGTTGAACGACGAGGAGGCTTCAGGCGCCGACACGACCTCGGGCATCCCAGACCTGGACTCCCTCCCTCCCACCTACAGCGCCATGTGCCCTTTCGGCTGCCACTGCCACCTGCGGGTTGTTCAGTGCTCCGACCTGGGTCAGTCCAGTGGGATGGACGTGGAAGCGTGAGGGTGGGTAGGGGGTGACCCCAAGCCAGCTCGGGAATCCTGGTTTCAGTGTGGGAGGGTGTCCATTGGTCTGCTTGCAAGCAAGCGGGGAGCGAGAAGCCCCTCCATCTGCCGACTCTGGCGCTGGCCCACTTGCGGCGGAGTCCCTGCATGCACGCGAGTGCCTGAGCTCCGCGCCACTCTGGGGTCATGGCCACGGCTCACACTGGTGACAGTGGTGCCGGCCCCCAGGTCTGAAGGCTGTGCCCAAAGAGATCTCGCCCGACACCACTCTGCTGGACCTGCAGAACAACGACATCTCCGAGATCCGAAAGGATGACTTCAAAGGCCTCCAGCATCTCTATGTAAGCCCACCCTGGCCCTTCCAAGGGGCTGCAAGGAGGTGGCAGGCCCACAGCACGGGGGGTCGGGGCCAGATGGGTGTGGGCACATACTTGTGGAGTGCGAGAGGGGACCGGGGACCTGGGGAGTCCTGAGAGAGGTCTGGAGGCGGCTGTGGTGGGAGTGCCCAGGGTCACAGGGCACACGTGCAGCTGTCAGCAGCCGTAAGTGCAGGACAGGATCACTCAGCCCAATTCCCTTCTTGACTGCAAACGTTTCATCTTATTGACTCCTCCCGGCAACACAGTGAGAAAAGATTTCATTGTAGCCAGGGTGCAGGTGGGGAAACTGGGACACAGAGAAGCGGCAGGCCGCGCTAAGCAGCAGTGGTATTGCTGGGCCTGAGCGCCAGCTCCGATCTGCACTTTGCCCAGGAGCACCGACGGATCTCCTGGAGGCTGAGCCGGGGCTCAAACATCTGTAAAGTCCTGAGAGCTGCTAATCGCGAATCGCTAGCTCAGGTGGCAGGGGACGGGGGAGAGGAGAAGGCGGGCAGGTAGGGGCCGGGGCCTTCACCTCAGCACGCGTGCCGTCTCAGGCCCTGGTCCTGGTGAACAACAAGATCTCCAAGATCCATGAGAAGGCCTTCAGCCCCCTGCGGAAACTGCAGAAGCTCTACATCTCCAAGAACCACCTGGTGGAGATCCCTCCCAACCTGCCCAGCTCCCTGGTGGAGCTCCGCATCCATGACAACCGCATCCGCAAGGTGCCCAAGGGCGTGTTCAGTGGGCTGCGCAACATGAACTGCATCGGTGAGCGAGATCCCGCCAGTGGCGTCGTCACCCGTCCCCGGCGGTGGCAGTGGATGGGGGAGGAGGGTCAAAGAGGGGGGGCAGGGCAGCTGGGTGCTGGGCTGTCCGGGACAGCCATGGACCAGCTGGCTGGGCCTCACGGTACTTTCTGGAAGCCCGTCTAGGAGCACGCCCCCGAGCTGCCAAGGGAAGGTGAAGAGAAACTCAGGGCCCGTAAGGAAAGGGAAGGGAAAGGGCCAGTGTAGCCAGCCAGCCAGCCAGGGGCTGGGTGGGCGGGGGAGCCCGGCCTCGATTCCTGTCTCCCCTCCCTTTCTCCATGCTCCCTCTGCCCCCTAAGGCTGACGCCAGGCCCAGTGCCCTTGGGAGTTAGTGGCCTTGAACAGCGAGGAGTTTGCATTTAGTCCATTAGCGTTAGTAAATTAGTGGCACTGCTTTCAGGGAGAGATGGGGGAGCGGGTAATTAGCAGGGCCCACTAGGCCAGCCTAAGCCAGGCAGCCAACAGGCTCTGGGGGCGTGTGGGCAGGTGCCCAGCCCTGGCTCCAGGGCTGAGGGGGCCTCTCTCCTAGAGATGGGTGGGAACCCCCTGGAGAACAGTGGCTTTGAACCTGGAGCTTTCGATGGCCTGAAGCTCAACTACCTGCGCATCTCTGAGGCTAAGCTCACCGGCATCCCCAAAGGTAGGAAGTCAGCCCTTGCTTCCCACACTACCTGGCCTTCGGAGCACACATGGACACAGGTGGGGGGCCTGGAGCCATCTGGAGGCACCCAGTCAACTCAGGGAGGGCTTTGGCTGCCCCTCTCCCCACCTGGGGCAGAGCTAGGGTCTCTGCTCCACCAAGCGTGGGACCGTGCGCGCGCGCGCACACACACACACACAGAGCATCAGCCCGCACACGTGGCCTCCCCTCCTGCATTCAGCCCAGAGCATCCTCTTTTCCTGGCAGACTTCCCCGAGACCCTGAATGAACTCCATCTGGACCACAAAAAATGGGGATGCTGCTGCAGACAGCAGAGAGGGCGGGCCCGGGGCAGCGAGGTCGTGAGGGAAGAGCAGGTTTCTCAGGTGGATGCAACACCTGCAAGGTGCGGCCGGACCCACGAGGTCAGGGAACAGTCTGGGCACGGGGGTACACAGATCTGTGGCAAGACAGGGACAGCCCAGGGCACGAAGTGGGCTGATGAGGGGATACAGGGCCTGGCCTGGGGCTCTCTCAGGGGCCCTACCCCCAGTTTGGCTGTCAGCCGCATGGATGAACTTGGCCGTACTCGGCCCTGCTCTGGACCTCAGTCGCTGCTTCCAACCCATTCACACGTGCCAGGAGACCCGCCACTCTCGCGGGCTGGCCAGTCAGAGCCGAGTACACCGGAGCCCGCCTGAGCCCGGCGTGGGGACCGCCCACCTGCAGCCGCAGCGCCCCCCTGGCCAAGCCGAGCGCGCCCTCTAGCGGCCGTGTCCTTGCCGCCTCTAGAGGGCGCCGCTGCAGTCTGAGCGCCTCCCTGCCGTCATTGGGTCCTCCCTCCCTGACCCTCCTGTCCCACAGCATGTGGCTTCAGGGAGGTGGGGGAGCGGGGGAGGAGGAGGCTCTTTCTCCTCTCACGCCCCTGGGGCTCTGGACTGGGAGGCTGCTTCCCTGGGGGCAGGCCCAGAGCCCAGGGAACCCAGAGGGAGGGCCAGGGACTTTATGTGAGCCCAAGGTGCCATCCTTCCCGCATCGACAGTCCCACCCCACCACTCGTGCCCCACGTACCCCTCACCTCACACCCACACCCCCCGAGCTCCCCATCCCAGCACCCAGTCACACACCAGCGCCTTAACGCGGGCCGGCACCCGCCCAACAACCATACCCGAGCCTCGGTTTGCTCCTCCAGACAATGGGAGGATCACCTCCATGCCCTCAAAGGGCCGTGTGGATGCAATACAATGAAACGTGGCCCATGAGGCGGTGGGGCGGGACTCAGCCGGGAGGGAGGGCACCAGCCCTCGGGGTTCTGCCCTCCGCTCGGCCTACCCAGGCAGGACAGACGCAGGCAGGGGGGTCGGGGCGACTGGGCCACTGCCCTGAGCCTGAGCCACGCCCCTCCGCCCCCAGGTGGTCTATCTGCATACCAACAACATCACCGAGGTGGGCGTCAATGACTTCTGCCCGGTGGGCTTCGGGGTCAAGCGAGCCTACTACAACGGCATCAGCCTCTTCGGCAACCCCGTGCCCTACTGGGAGGTGCAGCCGGCCACCTTCCGCTGCGTCACCGACCGCCTGGCCATCCAGTTTGGCAACTACAAAAAGTAGAGGTGGCGGCAGCCGCCAAGGTGGCCTGGGCGGGGTCTCTGGGGAGCACAGCGGATGTCCTGAGGGGGGGAAGCAAAGCAAGGGAGCGAAGCCAGTGCTCAGCTGCACCCGACCCAGCCCCGCCCTTGATCCCCAACCCCCCTCGTCGCCACCCGACGTCCTTGCCCCGGCTCCCAAGTGTGCAGGTGAGGCGTGAGGCCTGGCCCCCATCACACGCCCCTTAGCTTCGGAGCCGCCCCTGCTCCCCCATCATGACCACGCAGAGGTGCCCCCACGAAGCTTTCTTCCCATTCACCCCAAAACCAAATTGTCTGAGGCTCCAGTCCAAGGAAAATGGTCCCTGGGTCTGGGGGGCCAGGGATGGAGACAGCGGACCCCGCTGAGCCCACCCTACCTGCCGGGCACACATCCCTCCTCGGCCTGGCCTGCTACCCTTCTCCTCCCATGCCTGCTGGCATCCTTCTGTGAGTTCACGGCCATCCATCCCGGCCGGTCTGCTCTACCGGCCCCTGGATCAGTCCTCTCCATCTCTCTGTGCCTCTCCGTCTGTCCCTCCCTCGTCTTCCCTCTCCTCTCTCACATCCTTGGGCTGGGTCTGGTCTCTGTCTCGCTGGGCTTCTGCCCAGCCCCTACCCAGGTGGGCTGCGGTGGGGGACAGCTGTCCCCCACCCCACCCAGGCCCCGCCCCCAAGCCTGGATGATCCGGCAACCACGCGCTGCACAGGCCACGTGCTCCCAGGGGGAGCATTGGACTCAGCCAGACCCTGAGAGTCTGTCCCCCGGGAGGGGCCCAGCGCCCCGCCAGAGTCCCCAGCACGCTCCTCACTGCCCCCCTTTCCCCCACGACAGCTAGGTCTCCCCTCCCGTCGCCTTCCAGCCCCTGGGGTAGTGAGGGTTCCAAGTGATCACGCCCAGGTTGAGGAGGGGCTGCTTCTGAGGTCGGTTGTTGTCTTTCAATTAAAGAAACACTGTGCAACACGCCTGCGTGTGCAGCCTCTCAGGGTGGACTGGGGACCCAAAAGAAACGGGAGCCACGACGGTCCGCTGTGGCTGGCTCCCAGGTTCCGCCTCTCTGTGCCCAGTCGGAGCCCTGGGCTGCCTATTCGCTGCTTCCCCTGCCTTCATTGAGGGTCCTCAGCACCCCCAGGCTCGGGGCTGGACCAGAAGGTCCCGGGCTGCCCCCTTCCCGTCCCTTCTGGTCACTTCTGTTGCCCCGGCTATCCTCAGACTGGGCTCCTGAAGCAGGGCCGGCTGAGGTGGCATCTGCCCTCCCAGAGTGGCGTGTCTGCCAAGCAGCCGCTGGCTGAAGAGCACCAGGCCAGAAACTCCCCCCAACCGAGCGGGAGCCGGGAAACCCTAGGGGCCCCTGCCTGCCTGTCTTGATGGGGTTTGGGGTCTCAGCACAATACCGGATTTCGGCTGTGGTCAGAGCTGTGTGCCACACCCGTGTCAGCACCAGGGGGCGCACTCCCAGGAGGGCCAGGCCTCACAGGGACGGGGCCCAGTGCTGCGCGCGCCTGCCTGTACTGGCTTGGCCTGGGATCCCAGCGCAGCGACCACCCAGTAGGTCACCCTGTGCGCCAGCAGAGCCAAGCCCAGGTCGCAGCGTGTGGGTGCCGGTTCCCAAGAGAGGATCCAGGGCACAGCCCGTGAAGCCTGGGGACATAGGTCTGCCCCGGAAAGGGAGTCGGTGGGGGGGGGAACAGTCCCCCAAGAAATGCCCCTTGGATGGCAAGCCCAGCGGGCTAAGCAGGAGACAGGCTATGGCCTGGCTGCTCTTCCCTCGTCGTACACAAGGGGCCTCTGCCCCAGGTGATGGGATCCAGGGCTTCCCTGAGCAGCCGTGGGCCACCAACGAAAATAGAGCAGGCGGGGCCGCCGGGAGCGCCAGCCCAGGAGAGAAGGAGCCCAGAGGCGCCGCGTGCTGGATCCGTGCACAGAACCCTTCCGCCTGGCCCGGCCCTGGGGCATGCGGCGTCCCCAGATTTCTCCTTTTGGGGATGGGAGGCACCACTCAGTGTGGTGGCCCAGCAATAGAATGTCACCCGTTGGCATCACAGCACTATTCTGGGCCGTGTGCTCCACGGCCCGGCAATCTCTGCTGAGCTGGGCAGGCTCAGGGCAAGGGCACTGGCGGGGGTCCAGGAGTCAGGGCCTCGGTCAAGTCCCCTCGCTGGTGGGAGGAGGGGCAGCCGGCACAGGGCCTGGCGGAGACAGAAACACGGAGCCCTCGGGCTGTTTCTCTGCGGGCAGGTCTGGGCACCGGACCCTGTGGTGTGGGTTCAACTCAGCCCCCTGTGGATCGCTGTCTTCTCTCCAGGCTTGCTGCCCTTCCTCTCCTCCCTGCCTCCCTCTTACTCTGGGACACCGGTGCCATGACACACTAGTGGGACCGGTGTAATAATGCCGGTAGGCACAGAGGAGAACCCCGTGGTTGGGCCCCAGGGAAGGTGTCCCGTAGGCCTGGTGGGTCACCACACACGAGAGGGGACAGCACCATGCAGGCATGGCCCACTGCAGGCGCCACGGAGTTGAACAGGGCCGCACCCCACGAGGGCTTGGGGATCGTGGTTGGAAAGGAGGTCTCCGTACCCAGAGCACTCGGTCAAAGACAAATGACCCTGGGGCCGGGGGGGGACTTCCCTGGTGGCACAGTGGTTAAGAATCTACCTGCCAATGCAGGGGACACGGGATCGAGCCGTGGTCCTGGAAGATCCCACATGCCACGGTGCAACTGGGCCCGTGCGCCACAACTACTGAGCCCGCGCGCCTAGGGCCCGTGCTCCGCAACAAGAGAAGCTGCCGCAACGAGAAGCCCACGCACCACAGCGAAGAGTGGCCCCCGCTCGCTGCAACTAGAGAAAGCCCGCACGCAGTCAAAAACAAAAAAGACAAGCGGCCCACTTAGCCTCACTCTGGTATCGAGTGTGCCGCAGACAATGAGGTGATAACATCTCTGTCAGCCAACAGTCCCTCGTGTACGCTTCCCCGTATGCCTTATACACCACGCAAGGCTCCTCCCTGCGGAGCCCAGGGCCCAGCTGCGGTCCCAGGAAGCCCCAGGTGGCAGAGCTGCAGGGCACTGGGGTGCTCTGCTGTGAGCCGTGGGCAGGTGGATGGGCGAAGGGGTGTGCAGTCCCAAAGCCTCGGTAACCCCGCGGGAAAGGGGCAGGAAAGATGGGGGAGGGGCCAGGTCCAGTCGACCTTGAATTGAGTGGGAGCCTGCACTTGGGTGCACATTGGACGTGGGGTGAGAGTTAGGGAGTGGGCAGGGTGGGGTGTGGCACCCCCGGGGCCTGGAGAATGCCCCCTGAGGGCCAGGAGCACGCCGGGAGCTGTGGACGTGTGGTTGCGCTCAGAGTAGGGCTCTGATCCGGAGGGTGAGCTGGGGCCGTCACACGTGCGTGCATACACACACACCCAGGGCAGTGAAAGTCATGGCAGTGTCTCGCTCGGGGAGGGCTGTCCCGTGAAAGGAGAGGCCACTAAGGAGCTGACTCTGAGCGGCATGGGGCTGGCGTGGGGGACATTTCCAAGTACTTATTGCAGGTCAGGTGCCTTCTGGGTGTAGCCGGGCCCAGCTGGAACCTAAGCTCAATCCACTGTTTGGGTTTAGACGAGTCGGGGCTTGTCGGAGGGGCAGCCAGCCAGGTGTCCTCAGGCCATGGCCGGGGCTGGGGGCAGGGCACTTAGAGGGACAGCCCCTCCTTGAAGGGCCTGGGTGGTGGAGGGGCCCACTCTGAGAACTTGGGGGGTGTTCATCCATTGCGGGCCCCACCCCCATGGGCTCCTGACTCTGGGCTCCAGTCTTGGGAGGGCAGAGGTTTCAGGAAGAGGCAAAGCCGGCTCCACTCTGGACGCACGGGGCAGGGCATGGTCGCCAGGGGTGGCACAGGACTACTGTGGCCCTGGAGAGCCCAGGGCAGCTCCAGCGCTGAAGGACCCCAGCTCCTGCTGCCAGATCAGGGCTGGTATGAGTTTCCTGGGACCACTGCTGTAACAAAGGACCACACGGGCGGCTTCAAACAGAGATCGAGTCTCTCATGTTCCTGGAGGCCACAAGTCCAAAATCAGGGTATCAGTAGGGCCGCACTCCCTCGAAAAACTCTAGAAGAGGGTCCCTCCTGGCTGCTTCCAGCTTCTGGTGGCTCCAGGTGTCCCTTGGCTTGTGGTTACGTCACTCCAGTCCGTCTCTGTCTTCACGAGACCTCCTGCTGTGTCTGTGTGTCAGCTGTTCTTCTGCCTCCCTATTATAAGGACACTTATCACTACATCTGGGGTCTGCCCAGATAACCCAGGATCGTCTCCCCATCTCAAGATCCTGAACTTATATCTGCAAAGGCCCTATTTCCACACAGGGTCCCAGCCCAGTGCAGGGTGGGGGACGGTTAGGATGTGCATGTCTCTCCAGGGGCATTTCAGCCCCTCCTCCCTGGGCTGCAGGGGACCACTGGCCCTGGAGGTCCGGGCACGCTGGTGGCCCCCGAAGCCAGGGGATGGTGGCTGTGATCTCAGCCAGGGAGAGAGTGGGAAGAGGAGGGGGACCCGGGGCCCAGCCAGAGGGGCTCCCATTTCAGGGCTGGGCTGAGGATTGCTGTACCCAGAGGAGACGGTGACCGCCACACCAAAAGTGGCAGGAGCGAAACCGGGCAAGGGAGGGGCGACAGCTGCGGGGCCCACGGAGGGGAGGGGCCTGGGGACAGGTGGTGGCCGAGGACCTGGGAAAGAAAGAGTTTGGGAAGGGGGAGAACAGTGAGGGCTGAAGAGGCAGCCGGCTCTGAGCTCTGGGAGCAGGACGCAGTTCACATGCCAGTGCCAATGCCCCCGTGTGCACAGCAGCCATCAGTAAAATGAACACCGCCCCCAGAAGTGATAATATGTCCCCCGGTCGCTGAGGGAAGACAGTGACACAGTCCTAAAAGTGAGTCTTCTCTCTTCTCTTCAGCCACCCCCAAGCCTCCCCTCTCAGCACCCATTTCTTCCTCCACCACTTCTGTCCTCCCAGAGCCGCCGACACACGTCTGCTAAGAGGCTGGTGTTTGCTACTGGCCAGGGTTCACCCCCTGCCCGAGGGAAGTTCCAGCGAGGGCCCAGGGAGGCCAGGGGCCTCGGGCCTGGGATGGAAGGACGTGCCCTTGTGCCAGACCCCAGAGAGCCTGTTCCCCCGTGGGAGGCCAGGAAGGGGGGTCCGAGTCTGGGGGAAGGGCTCTCGGGAGGCGACCCACCGATTGGGGCTCCTCTTCCCCGGTGTGGGTGCCTGGGGCAGGCTGGCGCCCCATCACCCAGCCCAGTGCAGGCCCATCTTGACCACCGGCTCCAGGTGGGGACTGGCTCCCCTCCGAGCGCAGGGGTGGCCAGGAGAACAGTGCCAGGCTGCCGGGGCAGCACCGGGCTCCAGGGCTGCTGAGGGGCCGAGGGGGTCAGAACCAACCACCAACCAGGACAGCCAGCTGGCTCTCAGAGAGCAAGTCCCAGGAAAAGCGGCCGGGGTTGGAGTGCAAGGGGAGCATGTGCGTGAGTGAGCGTGCATGAACGAAGTGTGTGTGGGAGAGAGAGTGTGAACGACTGTGTGAGCCAGTGTGAGAGGCATGAGGGAGGGTGTGAGTGTGAATAAATGTGAATAACTGTGAGGAAGTGTGAGTGTGAATAACTGAATGTGTACAAGTGTGTGCAAGTCTGTGACTATGTGTGACTTGTGAGCGTGTAAAGGTGTGAGAATAACTGAGCGTGTGGGGGGGAGGGAGCGTTCTGAGTGAGCGTGTGTCACCGGCTGTGAGTGTCAGCACGTGTGAGTGTGTCCGCATCCCTGAGGATGTGTCAGCATGTGTGTGTGTGTGTGTGTGTGTGTGTGTACGCACATGCACACGTAAGCGTGGCCTCTGCCTGCACTGAGAGGTACCAGATCTCAAGGGCTGTCTGTGGAACAGCTGCCTCCTGCTTGAGGGACAGACTGTGGGGAGGTGTGCCAGTCTTCTGACCCAGGGAAGACCCCCTGGGTCTGCAGAGCCTTTGTGTCCTTTAGGTGTCTGTCACAGCGGCACCTCCTCAAATAAGCCTTCCCTGAGCTCCCAGCACCATCTTTCGTCTCCCCCCCGCCGTGCTCTCCTTGGACCTTTACCCCAACTGCGCTGCCTTGAGTTCACGCTCTGCCCGCCAGCTCCTTGTTTTGGGGTCCCTGCTGTGTCCTCGGTGCCCAGACCAGGCCTGGCACACAGGACACCCCGGGACCCTGTTTGTCCCAGGCAAGCAGCAATCAGTGGCTGTGTCCAGGCCTCTTCTACCTGCCTGCTCCGGACTGGTGACGCGCACCACGGGCCTGTCACTCACACTCAGCCCCCGTCCTGTGCCGCTCCCGCCCCCTCGCTCTCCTGCTCGCTGCTCACACGGATGGGGGCCAGGGCCTGATCCAGGTCCAGAGGCACTCACGGTCCCTGGGGCTGGGCAGCTTGGGGCTTTAAGGACCAGCGGCACCGCCAGCCAGCTCCCGCCTGGCCACTGGGTGTCCACGGGCACACACTCGGGCCTCTGTCCACGGACGTGCCTACATGTGTTTGGGCGTACGGGGGTCTTCTCCACATTGGAGTTTTGTCTGTGTGTCTGTCTCCCCTTGTGTCTGCGAATGTGTGTCCCTGTGTGTCTGCTTCTGGGTGTGTCCACCTGTGTGCGGGATCTCTGCATCCTGTATAAGGGTCTTTGTGTGATAACCTTTTGGGGTCATTGACTTTGAGAACCTGTCCCAAGCTCCAGCTACCCTCCGGGAAAAGTGTTTAGATGTCTTACTCCCAACTGCTAGCAGGCAGTTTCCTGAGGATCACCAGCCCCTCGGAGGCCACGGGGCGGGGGTGAGGGTCAGAGGGGGGCAGGGACCCCACATTACAAATCAGCAACTCAGCTCCACGCCCCTTTTGACTGTCAAGGAGACAGACCCAGGGGCAGTCTGGAGAGGGAGCGGCAGCCTGCCTGCTCGGTGCCCTTTCTCTGAGCTCCCCGGTGCCAGGGCCCCCCAGTACCCAGCCGCG
>NW_020174276.1:224525-235886 GCF_003031525.2 Neophocaena asiaeorientalis asiaeorientalis
CAGCTGCCCGGCCCCGCCACCGGCATGCCAACGGCAAGCAGACTCGGCCACACTTGGGTAACTCCTTCCCCATCCCTCTGCGCACAGCTGTCCCCCCCTCCTCCCCTGTGTGACCTTGGCCAGATGGCTTCTCCGGGTCGGGTCCTCAGTTTTCTCAGGGGTTTAGGATTCTGGAATTTGACTTCCTTCTACCGGTCCCTTTGGGGCTTAACGCCTGGCCAGGAGAGGGGCCGGGGCACGGCGTGGGGCAGGGCAGGACCAGAGGGAGCCTTGGAGAGCCCAGGGTGAGGGTCTGAAACCATCCCAGTTCCCCTCATTTGCCCACCAGCTCTGTCCACTCCCTACCCACCAGAGTCACCCCTCACTAGTCTGTGAGCATCTTAAGGCAGGGACTGGTTACTAATCTGCCCTGGTTGTTTGGGTGCCCAGCACAGGCCTGGCTCAGAGTGGGCATGGGTTTCTGTGTGGTACATTCACAACCTTGACCTCACTGAACTTGCAGAATCACCCGGTGAGGGAGGCAAGGCCTGGGTTTTTGTCCCCATTTTTCAGACAGGGAAATTGAGGCCCCAAGAAAGGAAGGGACTCGGCCCTGCGTTGGCTGGATGGGGGGCTGGCTGGGGACGCTCTCACGGGCCTCGTGGGGGGAGAGCACGTCCCACACGTCCTGGCACAGTTCTAAGCAGGTTTCTAGACCCTCTGGCTGAGTCTCACAAGCTACGCCACTGTTTCCATCACCCCCTTTCACAGCCAAGGAGACCAAGGACACATGAGTCACGAGAGGGGAGCTGGGATGCAGACCTGGGCAGTGGGAACCCCCTGCCTGCTCTGGCCTGCAGAGGGGAGGGCTGGGGGGCTGTTCGGGCCCCGGAGGGCCTCAGCTGAGGCTTGGCAGAGGGTCCAAGGGTGGAGCCAGCCCCTGGAAAGCAAGCCGTGTGGAGGGGGCCGGGCAGCTGTGGTCTGAGGGCACGGATTGTCCCTGCTGCTTGCCTCGAGGAGAGGGAGGGCCGTGGACACAGCCAGTCTGGATCAGACCGACCTGGTCCATGCCTAGTGCCGCCACGTGGTCTGATCGAAGGGGCAGGCGTCTCTGGCACAGAAGTTGGGGGGAGGGGGTAACGCAGGCAGATGGAACTGGGGCGGCGTGGGAGGGGGCTTTGTGCAGAGCCAGAAGGAAAGCCAGTCCTTCGGGGAAGGAAGCCCCGGAGGCTAAGAGCGCACTGGGGGGGAGCTACAGCGCCAGGCGGGCGGCCGGCAGGGACGCTGCAGCAGGCCCCCGAGGAGCAAAGAAGGTGGCGGAAAGCACCCGGGTTTGCTGCCAGCTCTGGGCCTCACGGTCTTTGTGACCTTGTCTAAGTCCCTTTCGCGCTCTGGGCCTGGGGAGCGTGGGGGTGGGCCTCGGCGGACTCCGCTGACATTTCAGGATTCAGAGCTGGAGCTTCAGACGTTGAATCATTTGCGAACGCGGGGAGGTTGGCCGTGAGTCAGTGAGCGCTCTCTAGCCCAGAACAGCTTCTCCCAGCGCGAGGTGGCAGCCCCTCTCCCCCTCCCCCAGTGTGACTTTTAGAGAGGGACCCTGGCCTTCTTGGTGAGCAAGATGAGAGTGTCCTGGGTGCCTGGGGACTTTGAGAGCCGAGCTTCGGCTGGGACTCTCGAAGCCGTCGACGCCAGGCCCAGCTTCCTCCTCCCACCTTACAGAGTTGTCAGCACGTATGTGGGCTTTGCCCACTACGCTCCCTTCTGTTCTTAAACTGAGGGTGTGTATATTTAATTGACGGCTGCTGTCTCTGTCAGAGGTTACCAGCACCTCAAATAATGTCAGTAGTGACAGTGATAATAGTTTGCGACAGACGCCGTTTTCAGTGCTTCACAGACATTCTCTCACTTCAACGAAACAACCAAATGAGGCGACTGAGGCCCAGAGAGGTTAGGCAACTTGCCCAAGGTCACACAGCCAGTAGGTGGTAAAACCAAGATTGGAAGGCAGGCCGTCAGGTTCCTGAGTCTGATTTGTGCGTGTAGCCACTGGTTCCGGAGCCTCTGGAAGTCTGTGCTGAACTCAGCAGAATGGCGCGTTCTATGAGTGGGCCGATTGTCAAGGGCACTTCCAGTCCTGGGAAGACCCTGCAGGTCAGAAGCTGAGCCACCTGGGCCCCCCCATCTACCCACTGAGAGAAACAGACAAACCGTAGACTTGAGTCCCTTCAGTAAGTCTTCCCCGTGACCCGTCCAGGGCGCCTCTACGAAGGTGAGTGAATGTCTGCTGCTAGGTGGAGCCCTGGGCTATGGCGCCAAAGGCAAATGCTTCAATCTAGCGCAGGGCGTGCTGCCTGGGCGCCTCCCCAGTGCCGTCTCTGAGATGGGCCCGGGAGCCAGGCTCTGGCTGTGAACTTTGCCGGGCACAGCAGGCAGACACCTGGACCGCGCAGATGTCTCCTCCCCACTTCACCCCCACCCTTTCCCAGAAGGCCACTTCTTTACCTAGGACCCCAGCTCCTGGCTGTTTCTCTCTTCCCTGCCCTGGCTAAGCTGGCAGAAGCCGGGCCAAGTGGTGCCCGGCTGGAAAGCCCTCCCCTGCCTGGGCACCTTCTGTTGGGTGGGAGGTGCTGGAAGTGGGCCTGGGAGCGCCACCTGGAGAGCAGGGTCTGAGCCCACACGCCACCAGGACAGAAGACAGAGACTCTCCACCGGAGGAGCGGAGGCTGGGCCTCCCAGACTGCCCAAGGTTGGGAAGAGGGGATGAGGCCAAGTTCACGTGCCTAGTAGATGGCAGAGCCCACACCAGAGCCACAGGGCGAGGGGGAAAGGCTCAGGTGGGGGGCAGGGCTGGAGGCTTCTCCTGAGTCCCGCCTCCGAGGGCTGGCAGGGATCTTGGAGCACAAGAGGTTTCCGGAAACTTGGGTCCAAATCAGAGTTGTGTGAGGGGGGCGCTGTGGCCGGTGTCCTTGGTGAGCACCTCGTGTAACGGGGTCCTGGGCCTGCCTCAGTGCTCTGTAGGTGGCTCCTCAGTAAAGGGGAAGCCTTTTATTCAAATGAGAAGTTCTGTCCTGCATCCGCAGGCCCGAGGCGCTTTCTTCCGTTGTGAGGTTCGATGTTCGCCACTCGCCACAAGTGGCGACTGAATGAAAGTTCGGCAAAGTTGAAAATTCCGTCCCTCGTCCACACACCACGTTTCAAGTGTTCATTCCAGAACGTTCTGTCACCCCGTGCCGCTTTAGAGCCAATGCAGACCAAGTCCTCACAGGGACCCTGAGGCCACTCTCAAGCCTGCGCCCCCAGTGGCCCCTTGAAAGGGAGCCGGTAAAGAGGTTGTCCGCACCCTGGAGAGTCTGGGGGGCTCTGCCACACTCGCCAAGGGCCAGCCCAGGTGCCCGCACAGAACTGGGCAAGGGAGGCAAGAGTGCCTCGTTCCAGAAGCAGCCCACCACGTGGTGGGGATGCTGATTCCAGCGGCCCCGGCATGCCACTTTGGGCAAATCTGGATCTGGCCCCTGCCCTGGGTTCAGGATGGCTCATGGGGCATGCTGGAGGCACCTGGGCAGGTCTGCAGACGGGGGGAGGCTCTTGGGCGTTTTTTTAAAATAACGTTTACTTCTTTCATTTAAAAATGATGCTCTTAACATGCATGCTCTTTACAGAAAATTCATGAAATGCTGAGAAGTAGAAGATGTAGGAACACCCCACCCCCCTCATCCTATCTCCAAAGTACCAGTCAGTGTTTCCCATTTCACTGGACACGTTTCTGCTCCGTTTTCTTTGCATGGGCTATTTATTTTTACATTACTGTAATTATACCATGGGCACAATTGTGTAATCTATTTTTTACTTCACACAAGCATTTTCTTTATTAATGTAATCCCTTTCTAAATGATTTTTTTTCAAAATGGATACGGCTTAATTTTTTGAAGATTATGAAAGCAGTAAGTACTTATTACAAAAATAAAGAACATGATCGTTGGCTCGTTTGACAGCTATTTCCCGAGCACCCAGGATGTATCAGGGCGGTCCTCGGGGCTGTAATTACAATTTTTAATGGCTGAATAATATTCTCTCAAGAGATTGTAATTCACTTAATTATTTGGCTATTTGTGGAGATCCAGGCGTCTCCAGAGCATCTCGGTGGGTGACTCGTTCTGTCCTGAGGAGAGAGTGCCCAGACGGAAGCTCATTCTGCCAAAGGGCTTTTCTGGGCGTCTGAAGGGCTGGCTCGCTGCAGCCTTGCCAGCGTTAGTCTACTTCAGTTTCTATCTCTCGAATTGTTCCTGATGGTGAGCATTTTTCTACGTGTTTATTAATTGTATCTCTTCTTGTTCAGTTCCTCAGCTTTATTTGTGGAGGTCCAAGTGTTTCCTCTTGTGGGTCTGAATAAACTTTATCCATGAAACATATCCACGTTTAGCATACTTGTTGCAAATAAGTTTAAATCCTCTTCATTCATTGCCTTTTCATTTTTTCATGCAAAAGGTTAACACCTTGTATCTCACAATTTTTCTGTGATTTCTTCCATTGCTTCTAGGCTTACACGATCCCTTGGAGAAATCTGAGAACTACCCATCTCTGGGTTGGCCATGTGTCTGCGTGTGTGTGAGTGAGCGTATGTGTAGCTGCATTTTTAAGATGTTTAACTCTTTAATCCAGGGGTGGGCAAACTTTTTCTGCAAAGGGTCAGATACTATATGTTTTCCACCTGGCAAACCACAAGGTCTCTGTCCTGACCGTGGCTGTGTACCGGTAAGACTTTACTCACAAAAACACTTGGCCGACAGATTTGGCCCTGAGGCCGGAATTTGCCAAAAGCCCTGTTTATCCAAAAACAATTTGTGTTGGGGAATAGTATGAGGTAAGGTTCTCAAGCTGTAACCCATCATCCCTGTTTCTTTTATTAAACCTTTTGTCCCCTGGTTAATGTGTGATCCTGATGTGTGGTAGGGCCTGTCTCTGGGCTGTCTGTCCCATTTTGTGGACTCGGGCGTGGGCTCCCACACTGGTAACTGCCCACACCCTGGATCTTTTGATACCTGGCCTGCAGGTCCCACGTCAGTTATCTTAAAGCAAAACAAAACTCCTTTGCTCTTCTTGTCCCCTGAACTTTAGAGCCACTTGTCCAGTCCCCCAAATCAAGCTCATTCTCTGCACCTCTTTAGAGTCCAGAGCAGCGGGTGCTTCTCTGCGGACTCGGGTGGTGCCTGGCTCTCCGCAGACGCTGTGGGTTTTCCTCACAGAGGGACACAGGGGAGGCGGGTGTGGGCAGGAGAACGTGATCAGAGCAAAGGCCCACAGCTCAGGATGGCCAGACAGCCCGGGATCGCCAGACCCTCCTGATTAAGAGGCAGGAGAGCAAAGCCAGCAACCAAGGGAGGGGCAGGGAGACGCAGGCGTCACTGCCGGCCATCTCCGTCCCGGCCGCGGGGACCTCAGAGCGCGGGGCCTTGGTCCTCGTGCTGTGCTTTGGAGCCACCTCTCTGGCCGGCCCGGAACGAAGGTGGATGCCACCAGGCCTCCGCGAGCGCTTCTTCCCCACTGGCCTGGGAACGTCCTCAGCCCCCCGGACCACGGGACGCTGGTAATCCCGGCACGCCCGCGTCCCGACACAAACCCCAGACCGGGGAGCGGTGGTGGCCTCCCTGCCAAACGTCTGTGCACACGATCACTGGGCACGATGGTGGCCACCGCGCAGGGAGGCCCCTTCTCCGCGAAAGGACCAGCCCCCGACCGCAAGCGCTGGGCGCCCTCGGCGGCGGTGCACAGCGTGGAAATCAGCAGGGTTATGCGGGGACGGGACTCGGACCCTGCGTTGTTGTCATTGAGGCATTCCCGTGTGACAGGGGCCCACCTGCCTCTGCATGACCCCCCACTCCCTCCTGGGCACACCGTGGGCCTGCGGAGCTTTGTGGTGTCTTCTCAGAGGTTCGCTGGAAATACTTCTGGATTTGTGTGCCAGGTTCTCCATGAGAAATAGCTTTCAGGACCCAGCAGAGTGCCGTCTGTGTGATTCAGATGGCAGCCAGGCCCCTGCCGTCTGGTGCCCTGGTGACCTTCAGGTCCTGCCGTTGCTGCCAGTTGGGGTTGGTAAGGATGCTGGAACGGAGCCTGAGAGCCTTGCAGATGCCCGTCCCAGGGCTGCAGCTGCCGAGGCGTCCTCTGGGGTGGCACTACCGGCCACTCTCTCCCCCATCCACACATTTGGCACGTGTCCCTCTGAGGTCAGCCGGGAAAGGTGGCCCACACGCTCTGGTGTGCTAGTTCTTCGTGTCTGGGTCACAGAAGGCCAGCTAGACTGGACTCCCGTATTCAGTCCAAACACGTCTTCTCTGCCCCACTCGGCACTCTCGTGCTGTTGCCACTCAGCCCTCCCAGTGGGATGCCCAAGACCAAGGTGTTTTCTACGTGCTCAGAGTGGTCTGTGCCCAGGGTCCCTGTATGACGACGGTCCTCATCACCTCTTTCTCCCAGTTGAGCCGGCTCCGTGGGGTACTCAGCCAGGGCACTGGACCTGGCTCCAACCTCCAGCCAAGATGGGTCCTACGAGGGACACAAGGAGACCTACTTTGCCGGCACTCAGAGACCCCCTTGGTGGAGCCCAAGTCAGCGGCACATCTCCGGGCCCGCATTTGCGGCCTGGCCTTCCGGACTCTTGCTGGCCACAGGGAAGTGGGTGTCCTTCCCTGACAGTCTCCCGCCCCTGACCTTCACCCTAAGAGTCCCTCCAAGCCTGTCTTCCCAAGGGCTTCAGCCTATTTCCAGAAACCGGACCCTTCCCCAGCAGGACCCACCATGGGGCCCCCATGGATCGTGTCCCTAGGAGGACACTTGGGTCCTGGCAGTCTCCTTATCTAGTCACCCTGGGCCTGCAGCATCCCGTGGCCTCCAGCTGTCTATAATTTCCTTAATTACCTGTTTAGGACTTGCCTGCTTCCGGTGGCTCGGAGCTGGCTCTGGGGACCGGAAGCTGGCAGGGTGGGCCGTGTGGTACCATGGACAGAGCCGGGGATGTTTCGGGCAGGATTGGGATGGAGGGGCCTTCATTTCGTCTGCGTGTTCTTGGCCGTGGAGGCCTGGAGGACAGGGCCCCGTGACCTCCTGGCCCCCACGTGTGTGTCCTCTACCCCTTTTGGGGCCAGAGGCACGCTCCCGAGACTTCAGGCCAGGCCACGCTCTGCAGGGCAGGCCCGGGACCTCAGTGGCCGTCACCTGCTCACAGGGTAAAGCGGCAGGGGTGTGGGCCAGAGTGGGCCAGACCGGAGCGCGGGGGAGGGGCGGCTGACCCGGCTCCCTGCTGCGATGCGGCGCTCTCCTCACACAGCTGCCATAATTGGATAATTAGTGCCACTATGCTTCCTGCCCATCGGCTCCTCTGCTCCTGCTTTCTCGCACTCTCGCTCTCTGGCAGAAAACAAATGACTGCCCCCCAGGGTAGAGGCTTGACCCCCGTAACTACGCTTCAAGGCCCCAGGAAGAATAAAGGCTTCCAGCTTCCCTCGGGGACCAGGGGGTACCCGGGATTGTGAGGGCCACCCATGTGCAAGTGTGGACTTCCCTCCAGAAGCATCCTGGTTGCTTCCCAGCCCTGCCGCCAGTGCCTAGCGCTCCCCAGGAGGGACTCAGGGCCTCGGCAGGCTTGAGGATGGCCCTCAGAAATAGGGAAGCATGGGAGAGGCCCATGGGGTCAGCCCCTGGCCAAGCAGAATGCCCTGGCCTCCCTGGTGGAGCCTGGTCCTGCCTATGAGTTCTGGGCTGCAGGCAGGGCTGGTGGGTGCGAAGACACCCTGCAGGGAAACGGGCCCCCTGGGGCCCTTCCTAGGTGTGTGTGTGTGTGTGTGTGTGTGTGTGTGTGCGTGTGCGCGTGTGTGTGTGCGTGCGTGTGTGTGTGTGTGTGTGTGTGTGTGTGCCCTGTCCTTGAAGTTCACACCAGTGCAGCCAGGAGGAACGAGGACCCATTTTCCGGATTCAAAAGCGGAGACACAGAGAGGTTGAGTGATTTGTGTCGGTTCACACAGCCAGGTCTCACCCCAGCACCTGCACCTGCAAGCCCTGAGGGATATGTGGACAGATTTCCCACCTGGTCCCTTTGGTGAACTCTTGCTTTTCCGTGGTTTTCGGGGCACTTGGCAAATGAGCAATGTAGAATTCTCTAGAGCCAGACTACCTGAGTTCACGTTGGCCTCTGCTCGTTGCTGGCTGTGTGGCCTTGCGTGAGTTCTTTAACCTCTCTGTGCCTCAGCGGCTTCAGCTCTAAAGTGGGGATAATTACTCCTCCCACGTTAGAGGCTTGGAGCACAGGGGGAATGTAGAATTCCGCCACGGCACAGAGAAGGGTGCTCGGCGTTGCCTGCGACCAGATTTCTGTCTGTCTCTCTCTCTGATACTCTCTTGGTTCTGTCTTCTGCTTTGCCTAGAACTTCTAGGACAATATCAAATGACACAGGTGAAAGGGAGCCCAGGTCCGAACCGTCCCATGTCCCAGGGAGCCCATGGAAATGTCGGGGGTGGTAGGTCATGGAAACTTTGGGAAGGACTCCTGGATCTCCCAGAACCAGGGCTGACTTTAGTCATAGAGGGAAGACAGGCATCTTACCTGGTGACAGGCTGGGTTCCTCCCTATACACCTGAATTACCTAGGAGACAGGCTTGAGCTCTGTAACAGAGACCCAGCTTAATGGAGACAAAAACGAGAGAGGATTTCTTCTGTGCGTATAAGTCTAGGTAGGCAGCCTAGGGCTGCTTGGCCATCAGGGATCTGGGCTCCTTCGATGGTGTTGCCATCCTTGACATGTGGATCCCATGTGCAAAAGATGGAGCAAAGTGACTGCTCCTGCCCCTGTCTTCACATCATCATTCCAGCCCGCAGGAAGGAGGAGAGGGGCGGAGGAGGACACATCCTTCCCTTTAAGGACACAACCTTGAAGTTGGCTCTGTCCCTTGTGCTGAGAACCCTCAGTGCTGTCCAAGAGTAAGGCGGTTCCTTGTCCCTTTTGCTCACATCCCATTGGCCAGGGCCTCGTCACATGGTCCTCTGTAGCTGCACTGGAGTTGGGGGAAGATAGCTGTTAGCTGGATGACAAGATGCCTATAGCTAAAAATTAAAATACAACGTGGGAAGACAGGAATAGAAATCAGGGAAAGTCTAGCGAGTCTCTGCCACGAGCTCCTGAGGATTCGTGAGCACCTCCTAAAGCCATATTGTCTGCTCAGAATCTGCATTCTGGAGACCAGGCCTTCCCAGGTGTTCTGGCTCCTCCTGAGGACAGGGTGGGGTCAGAGCCCCTGAGGAAGTGCATACTAGCAGCGGGGAGAGAGGGGGCACACGGGGAGGCCCTTAGGGCCACACTTCTTTCAAGTAGGAGGCAAGAGCAGTGCCAAAGGCTGCCAGCGAGCTTAGCCTCTCAGCTCCTCTGCCACCTACTGTGGCAGCCACCCAGCTGAGACAGGATGTGGGTGGTGCCGAAGGGCCCTGAGGCCGAAGGCTGAGGGTGCAGAAAGGTCTGCTTAGGTTTCCATTCGGGTAGAGGGGACGCTCCAGGAAGTCAAAATGCACGTGGGCAGAATCGTCAGCCGATCGGCCAGTCAAGGTGGTAGAACTCCTGCTATCAGTGTGTGGCCTGGGGCACCGCGGAAAGCTAGTCTGGATATGGAGCAAAAGGGCCAGTAGGGCCTGTTTGGTTTTTTAATTGTGAGAAAGTACAGATAACATCAAGTTTACCACGTTATCCATTTTTCAGCGCCCAGCTGGGCGGCATTAAGTCCGTTCAGGTTGGTGTGCAGCCATCCCCACCATCCATCTCTAGAACTGTTCATCTTCCCCAAGGGAAACCCTGAATTGGTGGGACCACATTTTCTTTATCCATTCATCCACTGATGGACACTTGGGTTGCTTCTACCTTTTGACCACTGTGAATAACGCTGCTGTGAACGTGGACGTGCGGATCTCTTAGAGACCCTACTTCCAGTTCTCTTGGGCATGTACCCAGGTGTGGGATTGCTGGGTCCTACGGTAATTGTTGAAATTTTTGAGGAGCCACCATGCGGTTTTCCATAGAGGCTGCACCATTTTATATTCCCTGATGGGCTTGTTTTGTTTTGGTTTTTTTAAAATAACTTTATTTATTTGTTTTGGTTTTGGCTGCGTTGGGTCTTCGTTGCTCTGCGCGGGCTTTCTCCGGTTGCGGCAAGCGGGGGCTGCTCTTCGTTGCGGTGCGTGGGCTTCTCATGGCGGTGGCTTCTCTTGTTGCGGAGCAGGGGCTCTAGGCGCGTGGGCTTCATTGGTTGTGGCACGCGGGCTCAGTAGTTGTGGCTCGTGGGCCCTAGAGCGCAGGCTCAGTAGTTGTGGCGCACGGGCTTAGCTGCTCCGAGGCATGTGGGCTCTTCCCGGACCAGGGCTTGAACCCGTGTCCCCTGCGTTGGCAGGCGGATTCTTAACCACTGCACCACCAGGGAAGGATAAGCTTGTTTTAACTGGAGGATTCTGGGCCCTCCCTGGAGCCTCTGAAGGCAGAGGCAAATATGCAGCATCAAACCTGGCTGGGCCTCGTGAGCCTCTGGGGGAGCTTTACAGAGCCCAGTGCCACCCCCTCCTGACTGAAGCTCTGACTGGGACTATGCATTTTTACAGCCCCCAGGGCTGGGGGGAGTGGGGACCCCTCCAGGTCTGGTGTCCACTGCTCTAGATAAGACTAAAGCACTGGGCCATCAAGTAGCAAGGGATACTGAGGAGGTTCACCCGCCCGAGGAGAGGGGCTGAATCAGGTAAACCCCGGTCCCTGCCACCTCCAGGAACCTAGGCTTGTGTTTCCCTGGGTTCTCAAATCCTCCTTGAATGGACTCTGATCAGTGGGGACTTCCAATGCCCAGAGTCTGTGCATCTGTCTTTCTGCTGGCCTCACATGGTCCTTTGGGTCTGGACCAGGCTCTGGATAGGAAGCATCCTTTGGCCTTGCTGGCAGCCCCGGTGGGTCCCTGAGGCGGCCCCGGTGCCCTGGTCACAGCACAACAGGGGCAGCCCCGTGTGGGTGGAGGCGGGAGTCTGGGGAGAGGGTCCGTGGCGGTGATTGACCCTTTTCTGCTGTTATTGTTTTTGCCCAAAGCTGTTCTCTGCAAGAGCCACTTGGCGTGTGCACAGATTGTACCAGGAACAAGGCGGGGAAGGAGCGGAGCGGGGGGGACTGAGCTGTCCCTTTAAATCTGTTTTCTCTGTTTTATTTCCTTCTTTTATCCCATCCTCCTCCCACCACTAGCATAAGCGGTGGAGCTGTGAGGGCCCAGGAGCTGCAGTGACGGTGCCTCTGAAATATTAATGAGGCTGTTCTCTGCCTCGGCTCCTTCCCCCCAGGTTCCCTCCCTCCCTCCCTCCCTCCCTGGCTGAAT
>NW_020174276.1:235990-244736 GCF_003031525.2 Neophocaena asiaeorientalis asiaeorientalis
CGCCCAGAGGCGGAGAGAGGAGGGGACTGTTATTTCAAGGAATCCCCACGGCGAGTGCCTCTGCTGCTGGCTCTGCAGGGAGGGCACGGGGCAGGCGGGCGGGCATCAGGCGGCATCCTGTACCCTGGGACACTGCCTCAGATGGGACTCAGATGGGACTTGGGACTCGACTTCAGGGGCTTCTGCTCCCTTCTCGTCTCGGAGCGTGGTGTCCTGGGCCGGGTGTACTCACAACGGGGGAGTGTTCTCATCACCAGAGACTTCTGGCTGGTGCCACCAGCCGGGATCCATCCACCCCAGGGAGGTGGCGGTGCCAGCGGCAAATGCCCGGTCACCAGTGTGGGGACAGATTCCACTCGGCCCCCAGCAACTGCAGACTGGGGTCAGACAGCAGCTGCCGTGGGACTGTGTCTCCACAACTGTGAACGGCGGTAAATTCTAACGCGTTGCGACCTGTGACTTGGGGGGGCCGGCAGGTGGGATTCGTCCTCCATCCCTTGCCTCCGCTGTGAAGGCGCTGGGTAGAGCGCAGGACCGGCTGCTGGGGAAGCAGAAGGGCTTCCGCTCCGGGCAGCCCAGGGGCTGAGCTGCCAGGGGTGGCCTGACTCTCTCCTCAGCGACCTGGAAGGCGAGGCCAGGAGGTCTGAGAAGGAGAGAAGGCGTCTCCTTGCCCTCACAGGGTGTCTATGAGGATGCAATGAGGGAAGCATCTGGATTAGCATGCCAAGAAAGGGGAGCCTGGGAGCACAAGTGCCCCCATCTCATCCAGGAAGCTCCCAGCTGTCCAGGGCCTGAAGGGAGGGCCAAGGAGACGAAGTGGGGGACCCGGGCAAATTAAGTCAGAGGTGCTGGGAGAGCCCCCAAAGCCCGGTCCGCGGTGGCCAGGGAGGGCTGGTGCAGGGGGGAGAGGACTCCTGGGTTTCTGGTTGGGTGGACATGAGTCACGGGGCCCAGGGGCAACAGGTGTCCAAATGTCCAGGCCTGCAGCTGAGCTATCTCCTACCGTGCCTGTCGCCCCCCTGGGTAGCAGCCTGTTGAAAGTCACGGAGCCATGGGGAGGCGGGCCAGGGGGCCCACAGCGGGTCTGCTCCCACCACCCACCAGTGCAGGCCAGTTTGGGCCAGGATGGAGCAAAAGCCAGAAGGTCCGAGTCCCCCTCTATGGAGGTTTTCAACTCAATTAAGCCAATTAAGGTTTGAGAGATGAAAGAGTACAGAAATGGTATGTTCCCTGCCCTTTTGGTGCCTACAAACCGTTCTAGGCAGCCAGCCCAGGCCGGAAAGTCACTTCTGTTCTTGGCCATTTCGGTGATGGCTGCTGTCCTTATTCAGACGGAGGGAGGCCGTTGCCCAGGCTTGCGGAGAACCCAGGGAAACAAGAGTATATGCTCCTTGGTCTCTCCAGCGGCCACCAGTCACTCAAGACAGACCTTGATTTTACTGATGCCCCCTGTACCCGGTGGCCTGTGGAGTTAACGAAGAGGAAGTTTAGCAGGACCACCGTCTCCCGCTTAAGGGGCCCCGAGCTGGGGGTCATGGCATTCCCAAGGCTCCTGGCTCCTCCTGGGCCGCCCAGGCCCCGCTCACTCACTCCTCCAGGACCCTGTCCCCACCCAGGGCTGACCATGCGGTAGACTTCTTGCCGAATCAATAACCACGTGTCTCTCAGAGCTGATGACCCAACCGCGGGAAAGACCCGCTCACGGGTCGTTGTCATGCCAAGCGGAGCGAAGTAGAGCCAGTCGCGGGATCCTAGACTCGGCAGCAATCGCTTTTGGCGGGGACCCTCTGGAGAACGGTCCGCTTGGATGGCCGCTCAGATTCGTCAGAGGCCATTGGGGGAGAGGGGACAGAAAGGTGTGGCGGTCAGGCCGTGTGCTGTGGCAGGGCCAGCAGTGCTGTGGGCATGTGTGGACAGACCGGTGTGGGGCATGGCTGAACAGCCAGCGCACGACAAGAGCTGGGGGGTGGGGGGGTCCTTTGAAGGAATGTGGCCTTTTGCTTGACGGGGGAGGGGAGGACTGAAACAAGGGCTCGGCTTTCCGGAGGCCAGTGCGGCTTGGAGGCAGAGAGGGCAATGCGGTGGCCAGAGCAGGGTGGTGACCAGCCACCCGACTGGAGGGAGGCCTGTGGGGTGCTGGTCGGCACGTGGGGCCTGGCGGGGGCCGAGGGAGAGAGAGCGGGCTGCGGCGCAGGCAGGGTGCCGGGGGTACGGAGGCGTGGAGCGACGGCAAGGCCAGCCACGGGGCTGCGGCGAGGGCAGAAGGCCAGGCCTCGACTCCCTGCCCGGTCCCCTTACCGTGAGTCACCTTGGGCCCAGTTGGCCGCAGTGGCGACAGCACACCAGTTAGGAGCAGCCCAAGGCCCTGGCGTGGCTGTGTCTGGGCCGCGGCTGCTGCTTAATGGAGGGCAGGGCCACACCTGGGGACAGGAGCAGGGAGCGGGGGGGCGGGGGGGGATGAAGCCGCCCTTGGGTGAGCCCTGGTTGTCGGGGTGGAGGCCCAAGAGCCCACCCAACCATGGGCGGTTGACTGGGTCACCCCCTGGAACCCACCAGTGTCATGTGGGCGGGGCTGGGTGCCTTTCAACTGGTCTCCACAGAGAGGGTGTAGAGGCCAAAAGGATAAAAGGAACAAATTGTCCATCTGGCTTCCCTTTTAGAGAGAAGTTCTGGAGAGGCCCTGGTAGCTCGTTGGGTCGACTTTGCAAGGTCTTGGAATGCAGGGGCATCAGAGCCCCGGGTGAGCGCTGGCCACTCCCCTCAGCCAGGGCTGGGAACTCTGCTCAGGGACAAGTGACTCACATATTTGCTGGGTGCCCCCCATCCGACCGGAACTCACAGCGCCCATTGGTCAAAGGCAAAGCGGAGCGTCCGCGGATGAACCCGGCCCCGCCCTCCCCTCCAGCAACCAACAGGCTAGGGGGCTGGGGAGACAGAGCCCGACCCCGCCAGTTTCACCCAGGGTGCTACCTTCCGGGAATGGAGAGACAGGGGCACGGAGCTCAGGGCAGAGAAAGGAGGGGAAGGAAACCGCTGCGGGGGAATGACGGCCCGCGGCGTCTGCAGAGGGCCGCGGAGCTCGGGTGGCCCAAAAGCTGCTATCACGGCCTCCAGCGCCTCCTGAAACCCTGCAGTCAGAAGCGGGACACCCAGGCATCCCTGTGGCCTTGCCACTTCACCTGGCCAAGCCTCAGTTTCCCGAGCTGACAGATGGTAGAGGATTCCTGCTGTGCCCACCTGGCTGGGCAGGTGCGTTCACAGAGCACCCCAGAAGGAGCCTGCCGTGCCCCGACCTCCCGGAAGCCTGGCTTCCTTCAAGTCCCCTGAGCTCCGGTCGTGCCCCCGGGGTCCCTGCCCCCACCCCTCCTGCAGCCCCCCTCCGTCGTCTCCCGGCTTCTGCCCCTACAGTCCATCATCACCCAGCAGCCCTCTGCTCGGTGGTGGCCTCTGCCGCTCGTGGCCCCATGGGATCCGCCTCCTTCCTGGTATCAGAACACTCTTCCCTCCCTGGCCCCCCGGCCCCCAACCGAAACTGCGCCCCCATTGCTCTGAAGCTCTTATCTCCATCTCTCCCACCAGCGGGGACTGCTAGGCACCCATATCCCGGCCAGAGAGTGCAGGGACCCATTCAGTCCTGCCCACCTCTCTGTCCCCAGCAGAGGTGGCCAGCACGGGCACACAGTAGATGCTCAGTAAAGATTGGTCAGATGGTGAACAGCAGGGACAGGAGGTGGGGAGATGCGTGGGAGCGGAGAGGACGGTGCATTCGTGTGTCCGCCATCTTGTCCCCACATCTTCTGGCAATGAAGGCTGCTCCGTGCAGAAAGTATCTAGAGAGTTAACACTTAGGTGCCCAAACTTTTAAAACCTGGCTCACTTTGGATGGCCATTAGCTGAGGTGCCTCTCTGTCTCCCAGACCTCTCTGGCGGGACTGCCTTAAGTACGTGAGATTTTTCTTGACAGCGTGAGGCCAGTGTCCAGAGGAACTGAGGCCTCCACCATGTTCCGAGACCCCCTGAGGCCTGTGGGCATGGGGGAGTGGACCTTGTTTCCCAGGGACCTTGGTCTCATCCCCTGAGGACTGTGGCACGTCCATGCTCCTGGCGTCCGCTGGCCTCACAGAGAGGTAAGGGCTCTCCTGAGAGCAGAGGCCACGAGGCTCTGGGTTACTGTGTTTCCATGGGCGGTTCTAGATCAGAAACCTGGATTGGTGGCCGAGTTCTGCTTCCAAGAGGATCCTTCTGAGCCAGGAGCTTCCCCAAAGGTGAGGGATCGGGCCCAATGGAGCCTCACCGCCAGGAGGCTTCTTTGCTGGTGTGAAGGCCAAGGCCACGTGCGCTGAGACTGATTCAGTCCGGGGAGCTTAGTGCACGGCCTTGGGGGATGCTACCACTCATACTCAGGCCACAAGCTGGGAATGAGAGGTGGGGAAAGGCCAGCAGGAGGAGCTAGGGGCCCGAGGAGGGGCGGCCCAGCAGGACCCCCGTGGCCCGCGCCACCAGACCCTGTGAAGGCGGCAGGCAGGGCAGCCAGGTGCCGAGGTTCCTCAGGCAGGTGGGTTGGTGGCGGCGGGGTGTGGGGACAGTGCGAGGGACGACAACTTCCTGACGCTCTGCTGTTATCCTGGAGGGCAGAGGGGCGTGGAGGGGAGTGGGTGGCACTGGGCTGGGGGCCAGGGTGACAGAGAAGTCACCAGTGACCTGCGGCTGCTTTCCACTTTCTCCTCCCCCCTCCCCTTCCGCTCTCTGCCTCCCTCCCTCCTTCCCCTTCCCTCTCTCCCTCTCCTCTCCTTTTACCCTCCCCACCGCACCCCCCTTCCTCCCTTGCCCCCCGACCCCAGGTCCCCTCAAGGCAGCAGAAACACCCTGCACGCTAAGCCTTGACCTAGCGCCCAGCTGGCTCTGTCCATGGCTTGGCCTGCTCCCCGGAACCCTGCACAGAGCCAGGCCTGAAACCTTGAGCCGCAGAGGCCGCGCCAGAAGACCACTGCCCCCAGGGATTTATAGCATGCCGGCTGCACCGGGCAAGTCTTAATCAGGCAAGCGTGGGAGCGTGCTGGAGCAGACGAGGAAAGCTCGAGGTTGGGCACAGGCACAGATAACCTAACCGCGCCAGGGCAAGACCAGCCACTATTCAACCCTGACACGTCACCCCTGCTTCGGTGTGGGTTCCCAGATGCACTAGGGGGCAGTGAGAGCCTCGCATCCCAGGTTGGCTACTGCTGGCGGCGGCAGGTCCCCACCAGGAGCCTCTGACGCCGCCTGCTTCCCCACGCAGCGAGGGTGAGCTGGCAGGTGGGCCTGGGAGGGCAGTTCTGCATTCAGTGAGTCGGAGTGCAGATTTGCAGAGAACATTCCAGGAGAGTGGACCTTGGTTTTGTCTCAACCGAGCCCCGGGCTTCTTCTCACCTCCTTCTCCCCAGGTGTCTGTGTGCGGCCACTTCCCTCTGCCGCCGCCTCGCCGCACCTCACCCAGGCGCTGGGACCTTGGAGGACACCCTCCCCTCCCGCGCCACAGGCAGGATGGGGGACGTGGCCAACAGTTCCATCGAGTTCCACCCCAAACCCCAGCAGCAGCGGGAGGCCCCCCACGCAGGGGGCTTTGGGTGCACACTGGCTGAGCTGCGCTCCCTCATGGAGCTCCGAGGGGCCGAGGCGCTGCAGAAAGTCCAGGAAACCTACGGGGATGTGGGCGGGCTCTGCAGGAGGCTGAAGACCTCACCCACGGAGGGTAAGTCTGCCAGCAGAGCCCTGGCACGGGCGGCGTGTGCGCCGGGGATGCACGGCCCTGCACCGCCCCTCACTCCTCCCTGCAGACGTTCTCTAGCCCCGGGGGCAGGCCCCATCAAGGGCTGGGTGGGCTTGCAGCAGCTTCCCAGAGGCACTCCTGACCACGACCATGACCACGATCGTGCCTGTGCGCTCCCATTTCCCCCCGAGTGGGACGTGCTCTGTGTGGGGCAACCCGACCCCCTGCACCTGTGCGTCCATAATCAGCAGTTCCCGCTTGCGTCTCTTCTTTGGATTAACTGGAAATGGAACGACAGAGAAGAGGAAGGGAGAAGCCGGCACCGAATCGCACGTGCTGGCGGGATGGGCCCCAAACTGAAACCCCAGCAGCTCTTCCAAGAGACGAGCGGGGCAGCCCCTGACCGAGTGCCCCCGGTTCCCCATATGCTCGGCCCTCCGTGCAGTTAAGGGGGGCAGGAAGGGGAGGAAAGGCGTAGGGTTCGGTCCTCTAGGGAGGGGCTTGGGGTGGGGGCCAGGTATACTGCTGCGTGGAGGTGGCGCCAGCGCAGGCCATCCTGAAGAGGTCCAAATCTGAGACGGTATATCTCTGAGATCTGCTGCAGGGAGCCTCTAGGGAGCCTGGGGTGTGTCCTCTAGAAGGTTCTAGGGGTGGAGGCCTGATTGCCGCCTTGGTCCCCCCCTCCGCCCTGTGGCCCTTTTCCCCTGCTCCAGAGCAGACGTCTGCCCTGCCCTGCACCAGCCTTCCCCAGTCCTGCCCGCTGGGTCTGCTGGGAGGCCGGCACCCCGGGAGCCAGGCTTGGCCCCAGTTTCCAGAGGCCGGAGCATTTCTGGCCCAGCTGCCGCTTCCCCGGCAGGGCTGCTGGTGCCAGGGCTGCTGCCGGCCAATGCCGGCCGATTGCATCAGCTCCTGTCTCGGCTATCACACCTCTGTCCACCCAGGGCCCTGGCCGCCACCCTTGTCTCCTGCTCTCTGGCTCCGTCTGTGTGCAGGTGACACCTGGGCTGGAACGGGGAGTGGAGATGCCTCCTGCCCCCGCCCCTGCAGAGGAGGTGGGCCTGAGGCTGGGTGAGGGGGCGCCCGCACGGCCAGCTCAGGAGCTCTGAGGGGCCGCCTGGGTCTCTCCTGCTTTGTGCTCTAAAGGGACCCGGCCTGGTGTGGGTGTGTGATCGGGGCAGATGGCTTGGTTCAGGGCCGGAGGAGCTCTCTCCTGCTCTCCTCCTCGCCCATCCCCTCCCCCCAGCCCCCGGACTTGGGGCCGGGGTGGGGCGGGGGAGGCCGGGGTGGAGGGCCATTTAGCCGCAAGGGCTCTGGCCTCTCCCAGATGAAAGGAAGCAGATGGGCTTCAGCTGGTAGCTCTTTCCTCTGCCTGTCAGGCCTTGTTAAATATGTAAAATGTCAAGGCCCCTGGGAACGCGCCCGATTCTGCCACAGAGGCTCTGGCGCTCGCCCGGTGCCTGCGGAGGGGCGGGCGTAAAGAAGGGCGGGTGCCCAGGTGGGTGGCCCCAACAGAGGGACCCCAGCCTGGCTTGGTCTGCATCCCGAAGAACGAGCGGTTCGAGGACCACCCTCCCATCTCCGACCCTGGGAGCCCTCAAGGCCCCAGAGTTCTCACCTGGACGTTCCCGCTCCTGCTTCAGACAGTGACCTGAGCTGGGGGAGGGACGACTTAGCTGAGCCCAGGCCTCCCCCCGCACACCCCCTGGCAAGGCGGGCAGACTCTGGGGTGCCAGCAGACTGGTGCTTTGGGGAGGGTGAGGAGACCAGGGCGGTGCGCGCTCTACTGGAGGAGGGCGCTTGCTGTTCTCCGGGCAGCAAATACATCAGTGGGCTCCGCATTGTCAGCTATCCAGGAGGATTCCAGAAGCCAGGGAAGCCAGCTGGGTCTTAGGCCGAGCTGGGGAGACCTGGGCCCCGGCCCTTCCCCCGTTTGGCCTCCACTGGCACTCGTGGAAAGGAGAGGGCAGATTAGCCGAGAGCTGCTCCATGTGGTCCTAATCCAATTCTGATGGCATCTGGCCTCTGCTCTGGGCAGGGTGCCCACCTGAGTCCATGCCAACTGCCGGCCACTGCCCCTGCACCCAGGACCTGGGCCACCTCAGGGGCCCTGCTGGACCAGTGCGTGCTCAGAGCCAGAGGGGCTGCAGCTGCCTTCGGTCACCCCAGCAAGCACTTCGGCAACAGCAGCTCTCCGGTCCCCTGAACCCACAGGAAGGCCAAGGCCTCTGGCTGGTCTAGAGCAAGGCGTAGAGAAGCACTGCCGCCGCACCAAGGGCAAACCAAGGCCAAGGGACAGGCTGAGGGAAGGAGGGAGGGAGGGAGCTCCTGGGGAAGGGGCCCTGAGGGCCCAGCTTCCTGCGGGGACCAGCTGGGCATAGGGGGCAGGGCAGGCAAGATGCAGATTCCCCAGGCGTGACGAGGACCCATGGGCTCTCTAGAGGGTGCGGGGGCCCCTATCGTTCTCGGGGCCTCCAGATCAGTGCCCTTTCCCAGGGCGGGGGTAGTGGAGACCCTGAGTGTCTGGGAGATTCAGGGTTCGAGGACATTCCCAGTAATAACCCCGCTTTTCACATCTCCTGTAGGTGAAGGGAGTGGGACATGGGCCCTGAGCTGGGTCCCCAGCCCTTAGGAGCTGAGGTCCTGAGCTTCTCCCAGACGCCCAACTGGGAGGCCACAGCCTCCAGAAACTTGAGCCGTGGCCGGGCCCAGGCACAGTGAGGCAGGGGAAGGGCAGAGACAGCTGTGGCTCCTGCTGGGTGGGGCGGACAGTGTGCGGTCATGGCCTAGCTCGGGAGACGTGCCAAGGCGGTGTGTCTGGGGGCTTTTGCTCTTGTCAGTCCTTCCACCCCGAGGGGCCCCCTCCCCCTCCCCCTCCCCAGAAGCCACCTTTCCCTGTCCAGCACACACCCACCCTCCTTCCTTCCAACCCCTTTGCACCACACCCAGCACTTCCTTGTTCTCAACTCATCTGGGACCCGGTCTTGTGTGGCTTTCCAA
>NW_020174276.1:244859-256814 GCF_003031525.2 Neophocaena asiaeorientalis asiaeorientalis
GCCAGGGGACTGTGTCATCCCTGCTGCCTGCCTCTGGGGAAGATGGCCAAGTGGATGCCTGGCCTTCGGAGGCAGCGGCCTGGATACCAGTCCCGCGTGGGAGCTTTCGGTACCTTCAGGAACGGGCCCGAGGAGACTCGTGCTCTAGAAGGAGAGACCCAGCGGCCTTGGCGCAGGCCTGGGTGGGAAGTGGGTCGTCCCAAGACTGAGAAGTCAGGGCCCAGCTTCCAAAAGCTGGGGCGGGCCCCCTTGTGGGTGTTGATTCTGAGTCGCTGCGCGAACCGGCCCCCCTCCCTCCCTCCCTCCTGGCCCGCGCAGCTTGTCGGGGCTGCGGAGGGGACTGTAGTTCCTGGAGCTCCGCAGGCGCATCAGGAGGATGGTCCCCCGTTCCTTGCGCTCGGGCGCGGTCGCGCACCGGTGCCCTCCGGGCAGCTGGAGAGGCTGCCAGCGCTCCCGCCTACATGCCCCCAGGGTTTGCAGAAGGGCTCCAGGTGCCAGGCCAGTGCAGTGCCCGCTTTCTGGGAGCTATCAGTGTAGAGGGAAGGACAGGCACGGAGAAAGGAGCAGGGGGATGCGGGGCTGGCCTTTCCCATCCTCTCCTTCTGTGCCTCCGCTCCACGTGCCCACGCTGCGCAGGCCTGGCCGACAACACCAGTGACTTGGAGAAGCGCAGACAGATCTACGGGCAGAACTTCATCCCTCCCAAGCAGCCCAAGACCTTCCTACAGCTGGTATGGGAGGCCCTGCAGGACGTGACCCTCATCATCCTGGAGGTGGCCGCCATCGTATCCCTGGGCCTCTCATTCTATGCGCCACCTGGAGAGGAGAGCGAAGGTGAGGGGCAGGGCTGGGAAGGGCGGCGAAGGAGGACCTGGTGGACGGGGGCGGGACGCGGGTGGCAGCGCAGAGGTGCTGGCAGGAGGAGGGGAGGGATAGAGCCTGAGATGACGGAGGGAGGAAGGAGCTGGCAGAGGGACTTCTCTGCCACCTCTGCCCTTCCCTCCCGTCCTCGGGCACAGCGTGCGGGAATGTGTCGGCTGGGGCAGAAGACGAAGGGGAGGCCGAGGCGGGCTGGATTGAGGGGGCCGCCATCCTGCTGTCTGTCATCTGCGTGGTCTTGGTCACGGCCTTCAACGACTGGAGCAAGGAGAAGCAGTTCCGGGGCCTGCAGAGCCGCATCGAACAGGAGCAGAAGTTCACCGTCATCCGGAACGGGCAGCTCCTGCAGGTCCCGGTGGCTGCGCTGGTGGTAGGGGACATCGCCCAGGTCAAGTATGGTGAGCGCGCCCATCGCCACCCGCGCTGTGGAGGGGCTCAGCTCCCACGTCAGGGGCAGGCCTTCTCCGGGGAGCACCTGGGGTGGGAGGCTGCAGGCGGGCAGCTCGGGCAGCAGGCCCAGCAAAGACGGGGCGTGTCAGCGGCCTCGGCGCCCCGGGAGCAGGCTGTCCCCACAGCCTGTCGAGGGCCTCCCCAGCACGGCAGGGCGCTCCTGTGGGCCCCACTCCCTGGAAGACGGATGACAGGGCTAGGAGTGGGTGGGTACCCCCAGAAAGCAGAGCAAAGGAAGAGGGCCGCGCACCCGACAGGACCTCCTCTGGGGGAGATGGGAGGCGACATGGAGGAAGGCCTCCTGGACGCATGGTCTGTGGTTCTGGCCACCTGGCCGGCCTTAGGAGACCTGCTGCCCGCCGATGGCGTGCTCATCCAGGGCAATGACCTCAAGATTGACGAGAGCTCCCTGACGGGCGAGTCGGACCACGTGCGCAAGTCGGCAGACAAAGACCCCATGCTGCTGTCAGGTGAGCCCAACGGGACCGGAGCCCCTGCTCCTGGGACGCCCAGGACAACGCCTCCCATCCAACGGTGCGGATCTCCGTCTCAGCCTCTGTGTGTTGCTGTGCCAGGCACTCATGTCATGGAAGGTTCTGGAAGAATGGTGGTGACAGCCGTTGGTGTGAACTCCCAGACAGGCATCATCTTTACCTTGCTTGGGGCTGGTGGAGAGGAGGAGAAGAAGGATAAGAAAGGTAAGGCAACAGCACCCTGCAGTTCCCAGTGCCGCCAGGCCTCTGGCCCTCGTACGCAGCCGCGCTCTCTTCCGCGCCTGCCTGGTGACGGCCCCTTGCTGGCCCAGGCCCTGGCTCTGGCACTGGGGAGAACCAGCCCTCAGGGGGTGGGAGGCCATACCCTGTCTCCTGGTTCCTTTTGGAGACCCCTCTTCTGGGGTCTTTGCCCCAGAGCCAGCAGGCTGGGGGCCCCCCGTTTTGTGTGAGGCAGTTTCCCTCGGATGGCTCTTCCCCTGAGGCTTTGGGGGCGTGGGTGCCAGGGTCGGGGGAGTGCCCTGCCTGGGTAGGAATGGGGTTGGAGGGACAGGGACCAGCCACCCGGACTTGGGGGTGGTCAGCCCACATGGTGAGGCACTGAGGGCCCCAGGCCAACGTGGCAGCTAGGGAAACACAGGCCATGCAGCCAAAGGTGGAGGGCTCCCAAGCGGAAAGGACTAGACACCCCAAAGGACATCCAGGGCCAGAGGAAGCTGAGATGGGGCCAGGGCCCTCACCCTAAGGGAAAGCAGTGTCGAGGGACAGATGTCTTCTGGCGGCCCAGCTCTGTATTCACCCTGGCCTACCTGGCACACGGCTACCCAGCTGCCTCCTCTTGCCAGCGTCCCGAGCCCCTGGCGTGGCTGGTGCCCCCTCCACTCCTCAGAACAGGGTTTACAAAGCTCTAGAGCTCGGCCAGCATCCCCGCCCCCGCCCCCATCCCAGTCAGGACCCCGATCCCTTCCACGACTCAGGCCTGCATCTGCTCACCTTGCTCTGACCTGGGTCTCCCCTCAGGCCACTCCTGCCATCAAACCAGGTAAGGAATGACGTTCTCTAGGTGTGTACCCCACCTCTGAGGGAAGCCACCTGGGCCCACTAGAAATACAAAGACACGCACGAGTACGGGGAGACCACGTGCCAGAGCGTGCAGCCAGGGCCCTGGGGACAGGACGTGTGGGTCACCAGCTCCGCCTCAGTCAACCGAGCCTGCTGGGCCTGCAGTGCAGGCGGGATCGGTCTGCCCAGCCCAGTAACGTGGGGACAGGTCAGCGTAAGGAAAGACGCACTAGTGTTCCCAGACCTGGGCACGTGAGGGAGGAAAAATGGATGAGGCACTGTTGCCTAAAAGCCTCCATGGGCCCCGCCTCCTGGCAGCCTGGGCCTGGCTTCCCTTCCCGGACTCCTCCCTGCTCCTGGCCCACCCGGCCCACCCCTCACAGCCAATGGGCACTGGCGGACCTTCGGCCACCTTGGCCACACCAGGCCCCCCTCCCCGCAGGGCTCAGCCCGGTGTCTCGCCACAGTCAGCACCCTGGGGCCCACAGGAGGGCAAGTGGGTGAGTAGGCAGGCCCTGGGCCTCCTCTGGGCTGGACTGGAGTCCTTGATGGCTGCTTGGCAGGACGCCTCTTCCACATTCCTTCCCAGGCTCTTCCCCTCCCGCTAGGTTCCCTTAAATGTCACCGTCCTTCAGGACTCGGTCCTAGGCCCCTTCTCTTTGACCTTGACAAGACCCCTCCAGGCGCCCCCGCCGGCTCTCCCCCAGCCCCGGTTCCTCTCCCTGGCTTACTGTGCCACTTGAGAGTCAGAGGGGACACCAGCAGCAGCTGGCTCCCTGGACGAGGGGAACGTGGGGGGGCCCTGCAGGGGAGGCAGAGATGGCCAGGCTCCGGGGAGGGGGCAGCGGCACCCACGACCCCTCACCTCCCCCACGTCTCCGCCAAGGCCCTGGCCGCTGCAGAGACCGGAAGGTGGCACCTCGCCCTCAGCATCCCCCCTCAACGCCCCCTGCCACCTCTCGATCTGTCCATCAAGGGCGCTGCTCGCCCGCCTGTCTCCTGCCTTCCGGCCTTGACCTCTTTCCGCACTCCTTCCCCTGCCTCAGCTATGCCCCTTCTCAGACCAGGCCCGGCCCTCGTCTTCCCACCGTGCTCATCTCAAACCTCCCTCCCTCCTCCAGAAGTTGCCACGGCCCCAGGGCAACACGCCCGCTGCATTGTCACCCACCGTGTGTCTACAGGTGTCTCCCCTGCCCCACCCCAGAAATCTCCTTCACCTATGAATGCCCCACAGGGCCCAACTGACACCCCACCGGGGCTGCGAGGGGACCTCTCCCTCCTCCCTGGGACCCCCAGACCAGACCCCACTGCCTGGGAGCCACCTGGCCTCCGGTCTGTGTCCCTGGGTCCCCAGTGACATGAGCTGTTGGGTAGTGGCTGACAAGCCAGCCCACTAGCCCTTCCTGTCCCAGGCTGGTCGTCTCTGGATCCAGGGCAGTGTGTGTGTGGCCTGCAGAGAGCTCTCCCGGCTGCTGCCCTGGGGCAGGTGAGGCAGGTGGAGCTGGGGGGCGGAGCCCGACCCCCAGCTCAGAGCCCGTCACCTGCCGGCTCTCCTGGGCCCTCCCAGAGTTGCAGTCCTTGCCGGCCTCAGAAACCAGAGGCACAGCCAGCACTGTTTACCTTGGCCTGGGGAAGCTGGTCACCGCCCCAGTCCCTAGCACCCAGCTGTGGGCTTTATGGTGGCAGAGCACGTCTGTGAAGGCGCGCCCGCACAGCTCCAAGTGGGGCCCAGCCCGGCCGGTGCCCCTGCCGCCCCCTCCAGCGCTGTGGGTGCCCTGAGGCTAGCCGTCTCGCTCCTTTATCCTCTAAAGCGCCCACGGACTTGACTGCTGGCCATGCTGCACAGAAAGCTGATCTCTAGGCCACCAGGACTTAGGAACCATCTAGGTCAACCCCCTCGCACTGGTTCTGGGGGGAGCACCCATCCCGACTGGGGGGCCCTGTTTGAGGCAGCAGAGCTGGGACCTGACACCTGGCAGCCCCCATTACCCGTGGTGCCGGCCCTTCCAGAAACCTCCCACTGCCGACCATGCGTGAGCCAGGGTCTGTCCAGGGCTGGCCCGCGGCTTCTCTGGAGGGCTGGAGAGCAGGCCCTCTTCCCCCGCCCGCCCCCCTCACCGCACTCACTGGCTGCACTGTCTGTGCCCCGCTGTCCTGTGTGCGCGTGTGTGTGCCAAGGCCCCATGGGTGTTCTCAAGTCTCCGTGTCTGTCGTTCCTCTCCCGTTGTAGGCAAGCAGCAGGATGGGGCGATGGAGAGTAGCCAGACCAAAGGTAACGCGCGCCCCGCGCTCAGGATGGGTGGCAGAGGGTGCGGCGCAGGGTGGGGGGCCGCCCGCCTCGGTTGCAGACCCCACCGGAAGTGCGCAAATATGGCCCGTGAGCCAGCACCCTGCTGAGGAAACAGGCTCCAGAGGGGCGACTCACCCAAGACTTAATCGGGCCTGTGGCTTTCCTGGTTCAGCTGCCTTTCTGCTGAGCCTTCGAGGCCTGCGCCCCTTTCAGCCAGAATGCCTGGCGGGTGCCGATACTCTGTAGCCAGGGTGAAGGGTTGAAGGTGCTGGGAATCCAAAGATGGATAAAGTACGGTCCTGGCCCTCAGGAAGGTCACGATCCACAGACGTGAATCCAGGGGCAATACTCAAGTGCAGTGTGGGACCCAGGAACGCAGACAAACGACTGGAGTTCAGAGGCCGGCTGGGGTTGGGATGGCATTTGGGACAGGAGGACAGTCCAATGGCCAGGGACCCGGGCAGGGGCAGGGAGTGGCAGTCAGTGGGGTAGAGGCTAGAGTGGCCCAGTGGGGTGGGACCTTGAGTGTCGCTGAGGCTGTGGCCCGAGGCCATGGAGAGAAGGGGCCACCGGTGAGTGGTCTCAGGCAGCCAAGGGGAGAAGGGATGGGCGGGGAGACAGAGAAAGAGGGAGCGGCTGACACTGCATGGTGGCAGGAGGCATGCAGAGGCGCTGAGAGCCTGCTGAGAGCCCCACTGGGTGGGGGGACAAGGACGAGTGGCAGGGTTGGGTGCCCCCTGCGGGTGGTGAGATTACACGGGGTGGCGTGTGAGGCGGTGGACGGGCCAGAGGCGGGTGTGGGGCAGGGGACACAGCACCACCACGTTAGGGTCCACCAAGGGGGCTGCGAGAGGGCTGCCGGTTCCAGAGAGGAGATGGAGAGGCATCTAGGGGAGAGGAGGGAAGGCCCCATGGCGAGAGAAAGGTGCAAGGCTTGCCCGCCAGCAGCCGGGGCATGGGCTGAGGACTGCCCACGTGCTGAGCTGGGGCCCCGGTGGAAGTCCAGGCATCCACCGGAGGGGTGTCCACCTGAGGGCTGGCAGGAGAGACAGCCTGAGCGGGGATTCCTGGGCCTCCCTGAGGGGAGTGGGAACATGGCTAAGACAGCAGTGGGCAAGAGTCAGCTCTGGGTTCTGGAACATTCCGTGGGCCCCAGGCCTCTGCTTTCAGGTATTGAGATTTGGGGCGTTACAGGACTGGCCACGCTGTCTGTGTGCCCAAGTGCTTGTGTCTGTCCTCCCTTCCCCTGCGAGGCCCCAAGAGAAGCATCTCTGTCCTGCCCAGGACAGCGCTGGAGCCACTGCCCACCTCAGGAGGGCCTGGGCTGATGAGAGAGGAGGGAGAGGACAGAGGCCCCTGTTTCCTCTCGGATGGTGTGGCATATCTTTCTCCGTGAAAGCCCCTTGTAGCCGTCACCCCAGCGGCCAGGCCCTAACCTTGGCTGCGGGTTTCTTCTGTGTGCAGCTAAGAAGCAGGATGGGGCAGTTGCCATGGAGATGCAGCCCCTGAAGAGCGCAGAAGGTGGGGAGACGGAGGAGCGGGAAAAGAAGAAAGCCAACGTGCCCAAGAAGGAGAAGTCGGTCCTTCAGGGAAAGCTCACCAAACTGGCTGTGCAGATCGGGAAAGCAGGTGGGGGCAGCCGAGGGGGCGGCCAGGGGCCACCAACGGGCAGGGGCGGACACTGGGCTCCCGGACTCGAGGCCGGACCAAGGAGAACAAGTGGAAAAGGGATGTGACGTGGGGTGTGGGCCAGGCAGCAAGGGCACGGGCTAGGAGCAGGTGATGGCCTTCAGGGCCTGGTTCCGCCCCCTCTGGCGAGCGTGGACTGCAAAGCTCCGTAAGGCCAGAGACAAGGAGCGCCTCCCCCGACTCGGGGTCAAGGGAATGTGGCCGCAGCGCCCCTTAGCTCTTCCCTCTTGCTGTCTCCCCCTCCCTCACCCCTGCCGGCCACCCTTCCCGCCTCCACGCTCCGTGGCCTCTGATGTGGCTGGGCAGGGCTGGTGATGTCCGCCGTCACCGTCATCATCCTGGCCCTCTACTTTGTGATCGAGACCTTCGTGGTGGATGGCCGGGCGTGGCTGGCAGAGTGCACACCTGTCTACGTGCAGTACTTCGTCAAGTTCTTCATTATCGGTGTCACTGTGCTGGTTGTGGCTGTCCCAGAGGGCCTGCCTCTTGCTGTCACCATCTCCTTAGCTTACTCTGTCAAGGTAATAAAATAAACATGACACAAATAAGAATTCCGCGGTCCCAGGGTACAGACCCAAGCAGGGACGCGGAGCTGGACTTGCACATCCTTGCCTACCTGGCTCCCTGGGCAGGGCTGTGTGACGAGCTAGCATCTGCAGGATGTGGGCAGGGTCGCCAAGGGGCCAGGGAGTCGAGGTGGGGGCAGGGGGATAGGGGGCCCCTGGGAGACAGTGGGCAGGGCAGAGATCGGGGTGGGCAGGGGAGCCACAGGTCCTGCAGGTGACCCGAGAGGGGGCTCTGGGCAGCAGGGAGGCTCCAGCTGTCCCTACAGCTGTCCCTGTCAGCAGGGAGAGTGGCCGCCCAGAGTCGACTGTTCGGCCTGTCTGATGAGAGTCCTTACGTCTCACAGGCCCGCTGCCTCGGCTTGACCACCACCCCACTGCCATCTGAGCTGTGCACCTGCCGCCCGAGGTCCCGGGCTGTTAGTGCCGCGAGGAAAGCTGGTGGGCGGAGCAGAATCCCACATGCCGTTGTGCTCCCCCACCCCGCGAGGACAGCTGGCTACCCAAGCCTCCATCTGTGCCCTTTACAGAAAATGATGAGGGACAACAACCTGGTCCGCCACCTGGACGCCTGTGAGACCATGGGCAATGCCACGGCCATCTGCTCAGACAAGACAGGCACGCTCACCACCAACCGCATGACCGTGGTGCAGTCCTACCTCGGGGACACCCACTATAAAGAGGTTCCGGCCCCCAGCGCCCTGACCCCCAAGATCCTCGACCTCCTGGTCCACGCCATCTCCATCAACAGTGCCTACACCACCAAAATACTAGTGAGCTGGGAGCAAGGGCGGGCCGAGGCGGGGGTAGGATGAGGGGAGGGAACCTGGCCCGGCTATGGCGTGGGCGTCACCAGGGGCATGCTAGGCTCTCTTAAGGACTTTTGAGCCAAGAGCCACGATCGCTTCTGGGGTGCTGGTCTCCCTCCTCGTCCCTGGACACTGGGCGGGGCCTGCAGGTTCTGGAAGCCCTTCCCAGCCCAGTGAGTCGTGGAAAACCTGCCCATCTAGTCCGTACTGGAGGCCCTCCTTAGCTCCCTGCCACCACACCTGAAAGACGTGGCGACCGAGGCTGGCCTGCGCCTGGGGACGGTAAGGAGGGTGGCCTTGGGCCTCCAGGGCCATGCTGGTTCTCCTCACCTCGCAGCCTCCAGAGAAGGAAGGCGCCCTCCCGCGCCAAGTGGGCAACAAGACGGAGTGCGCTCTGTTGGGCTTCGTCCTGGACCTGAAGCAGGACTTCCAGCCCGTGCGGGAGCAGATTCCTGAAGATAAGCTTTACAAAGTGTATACCTTCAACTCGGTCCGCAAGTCCATGAGCACAGTCATACGCATGCCCGACAGCGGTTTCCGCCTCTTCAGCAAGGGCGCCTCGGAGATCCTGCTGAAAAAGTGAGCGAGCAGCAGGACCCAGCCTGGGGCTGGGGCTGGCTAAAGCGTATGGCATTTCTGGTTGTATTATTGCGGGAAAGTAGACATAGCATGGAATTGGCCCTTTTAATCACTTTAAAGTGGACAGTTGAGTGGCATTAGGTGCGCCATCACCGCCACCCGATCCCAGAGCAAGTTCATCACCCCAAAGGAGACCCTGTGCCCGTCACACAAGCGCTCCCATCCCCCTCCCGCAGCTCCCGGCCGCCACTCATCAACTTTCTGTCTCTGTGGATTTACCTGTTCTGGACATTTCACAGAAATGGAATCATACAGTATATGTGGCCTTTTGCACCTGGCTTCTTTCACTCGACATAGTGTTTTGAAGGTTCATCCGAGGGCTTCATTCCTTTCGATGGCTGGATAATACTCCATCGCTCAGGTAGACCACGTTCTGCTTATCCAGTCATCCATCGACAGACAGTTGGGTTGTTTTCGCCTTCGGCGACTGTGAATCACGGTGCTTTGAGTGGTCATGTACGAGCTTCTGCTTGAACGCGTGTTTTCAATTCTGGGTGTATCCCATGTTTCGTTTTTTGACAAAACGCCAAACTGTTTTCCACAGGGGCTGCCCCACTTCACTTCCCCATCAGCAGTGCATGAGGGTTCCAGCTTCTCATCCTCACCGACGTGTTATTACCCAATTATTGTCGCTGCTGCTGTTGTTACAGCCATCGGGATCTCATGGTGGCTTTGATCTGCATCTTGCTGATGACCAGTGATACTGGCGCCTTCTCATGTGCTTATTGGCCATTTGTTCGTCTTCTCTGGAGGAATATCTATTCCAGCCCATGCCCATCTTGGATGTGAATTCTTTGTCATTTGATTGTTGAGCTGTAAGAGTTCCTATATGTTCTGAGTATTAGATCCTTAACACGTATCTGGTTTTGAAGTATTTTCTCCCGTCCTGTGGGCTGCCGTCTTTTCACTCCCTTGATAGATTTTTGCTCACTGCCTTGATTTGCCCTTGGATGCGCAGATGTCTTTCAGTTGTGAAGTCCAGCTTATCTCTTTTTCTCTTCTGTCGCTTGTGCGGGGCTCCTCTTAGAGGTGGGGAAAATGTTCTCGGGTTGACTGTGGTGATGGTAGCACAACTGTGGATATACTAAAAGCCATTGCATGGGACATTTTAAGCGGGTGAGTCGTGTGCTGTGTGAATTGTATCTCAACAGAGCTGTTAGGGAAACTGAGGTGGGCGGCACACAGCTCTGCCTCCGAGTGCGCCATGCCCCGCACCCGCTCAGCGTTCACACCTCCCCTCGGCCTTGGCCCCTGCAGCGCCCACGCACCCTTCTAAGACCTGGCCTGATTGCGCTGCCGCGCTCACCCCCGGCTTTCTGGGGCCTTCAGGACAGAGTCCCGAGCAGGACCTCTGGGCTCCTCCCGTGGCCTCCACAGCCGGCTTCTTTCTTTCCTTCCTCACCAGTCTGCTCGGGGCCCCCATTTGTCCGTCTGCCGTGCCAGCCTCTGGGGCCCGTGTTTCCTCTGCTCCTTCGTTTTCTGCACCTGAATCCTGCCAGCCCTCCCCATCCCAGCCCTTCTGTGGTCGCTGCCTTGTCGTGGCCCTACTCCGTGGCATTCGGTTTTTGCCGATGTCCCACCTCTCTCCCTAAAGCGCAACGGGGCAAGAGTGACAGCCCCCCAACTCCCGTCGAGTCTGTGCGGAGCTGTGGGAACAAAGTACCATCATCCTGGGGGCTTCAAACAACAAAGACCTATTTTCTCCCAGTGCTGGAGGCCAGAAGTCCTCAATCATGGTGTGGGTGGGGTCGCCCTCCCCCTAAGGCCTCCAAGGGAGGATCCTCCCTTGTCTGTCCCAGATGCCCTTGGCCTCCCTCGGTTTGTAGCTGCACCTCTCCAATCTCTGCCGCCATCGTCACACAGCCTTGTCCCTGTGTCTGTGTCTCGACGTTACCACTTCTCTTTTTTTTTTTGTTTTTTTTTTTGTGGTACGCGGGCCTCTCACCGCTGTGGCCTCTCCCGTTGCGGAGCACAGGCTCCGGACGCGCAGGTTCAGCGGCCATGGCTCACGGGCCCAGCCGCTCTGCGGCACGTGGGATCTTCCCGGACCGGGGCACGAACCCGTGTCCCCCGCATCGGCAGGTGGACTCCCAACCACTGCGCCACCAGGGCAGCCCCCGCTTCTCTTTTTATAAGGACAGCAGGCATTGGACTGAAGGCCCACGCTCCTCCACTGTGACCTCATTTAACTTTGCGACAACCCTCTTTCCAAATAAGGTCACATTCTGAGGTTCTGGGCAGAACGTGGAGGGGCACACTGTTAGGCCGCGCACGCGCGCAGCGCCCCCTTCTGGGAGAAGCCCTCTACTGCATCACATAGAGGGCTCAGCCGGAGGCCTGGCTCCCCTGCCTCACGGCGAGGGCTCCTCTTGTTCTGTCCGCCCCAGGTGCACCAGCATCTTAAACAGCAATGGGGAGCTGCGCAGCTTTCGCCCTCGGGACCGGGACGACATGGTGCAGAAGATCATCGAGCCGATGGCCTGCGATGGGCTCCGCACCATCTGCATCGCCTACCGGGACTTCTCCGCTGCCCAGGAGCCCGACTGGGACAACGAGAACGAGGTCGTGGGCGACCTCACCTGCATAGCCGTTGTGGGCATCGAGGACCCCGTGCGGCCCGAGGTAGCCAGAGCCCCTCTGTGAGCTTCCCGCTTGTCGGGACGGGTGGAGGGGCCACCCTTCTTCGCGTCTGGCCTCGGTGGTGAGGCCTTTGGACGTAAATGCAAGGAGGGAACTGCCCCTTTCTCCCGCCCTCCTGGCCGTCACGCCACTCCCTGCCGGACTTTATAGGCAGAACAAATGGCAGCCCGCCAGAGTTGGACCAATTGGGGAGGGTGGGCGATGGCAGAGCCTCGGGGTCCTCCAGGGGCATGGCCAACATGCCCCAGATCAGACCTTCCCCGGCACACTGGACCCCCACCCTCGTCCTCTTGCCCTTGCACCCTTCAGGAGGCTCGGTCCTGCCGTCTGGAAGGCCCCCTCCTGCTTGGCCTCCGCCAGGTAAGAGAGGGCGGCAGTTAGAACCTCGACGGCTGCCAACGCCCGCAGGACTGATGGACCAGAGGGGCTGGTGAGGGAGACGC